>NW_022476009.1:4162-234796 GCF_009193645.1 Aspergillus pseudonomiae | reverse complement strand
AAAAAAAAAAAAAAAAAAAAAAAAAAAAAAAAAAAAAAAAAAAAAAAAAAAAAAAAAAAAAAAAAAAAAAAAAAAAAAAAAAAAAAAAAAAAATTTCAAGACACCGGAAATGATCTGCAATAATTACTAAAAAATGAAGAGAACAAGTTGATACATGAGCTGAAGAATGATAAAATGGAATGAGGGTCTAGACAAAAATAAAATAATTCTAAAATAAATATTCCAACAAGAGTCTGTGTGCAAAGAATCTCGCTGGTGGAAATGAAAGGAGTAAACACACAAATCAGGTTGGTAAGCGCACAGTTCCGTGGCATTTGAAGCTGTTCGATCCTTGTTGGAGGGGCAAGGGGGGGGGGGGGGGTCGCTGACGAGGGGCTGAGAATGGTCATAATCCGAGAGAGTAAGTACAAAAAAAAAAGTAAAACAAAATCAATAAAATAAAATAAGACCGTGAAATTAAAAATAAAATAATAAAATAAAAAAAAAAATATTAGACCATTTGGAGGGGCTCTCCATAGGTGCGTGTGATTGAACTGTCTGAGCAGCAGTTAGGTCTATTATTTAAGCCTACCACTTTTAGTACTTAGTACCCTGTCGACATATAAGCTGCAAGATTGAAATTCTAATCAATTGCCACTCCATAAGTACCATCTGCCGTTGTATAGGTCAAATAGACCATGAAGAGAAAGCCTCTCGATGGTCATAGCCCCGCAGCAGTTTTGTGTACCAGAGTTTTGGTTCTGCGCTGTCAGCTAGGATAAAATGATAGGGATTATTTGCGACCGAGATACTCCAAAACCAACGGCCGACCTCTTCCTGGGAAAAGCTCAAGTGCTTTTGTTATCGACTTCTTCTAAACGGACTAGCCTGTCTTGTACTGGTAGACGGCACTACGTACCTGCCGATGGAACCCATCGAACAGAGTTACATACCATACCAGATAAAGATGGGCTCATGCCAGGCCCAACCCCACAAATGAAATAATATCGATAAAAGAAATCGTAATCATACACTAGTTCTACAGAGTGGACTATCCTCAATCAAGCAAAGTGTCCTAGGGCTATGTAGGAAGGTAGGATACTACGGAACTTCCGACTTTTAATATAAGAGAAGGAACGGTAGTATATTCTGTGGGTGAGTGAGAGACCCTATTGCTTCCATATAACGGGGATGAGTAGATGAAGGATTACAATTATGCTTCGTAGTTATCATTTCCTGGTGTCTCATAATAGTATCAAACTCCGGAGTCCATTCGAGGAGAAAACCCCCTTCCATCCACGTAGACAGTACGCACTTTCTCCCCTTAGACAAGGCGATGCTTAAACCTCCCAATAAGTAAGGAATGACAGATTCATTCCATGAGATGCTTTGATGAATGTCATGTCGGTGCTGCCCAATGCTATGCATGTGCAGAATAAAATAGGATAGGTGGTGAAAATGATAATCAGATCTTGATGAAGACGGCGGTATATGATTTTTAATTTTTAATTTATTTTTCCACCTCAACTTTTTGGGGCCCAATGCGTTGTGTTATGTGCAAAATGGAGTCAGTGTACATGGGTAGTGCAAAGTGGATATGTAGGTCCCTCACATTCAAAAAAGAAAATGGGAGAAACTCTGAGGACTAACAAAACGGCGGAATGAACAAGTCTTTCTAGACCCCCGGTTGACCCGGGTTGACGGGTTTGAACTTACAGCAGTCCATGTGGGCTGCGGTGGGCTGGTTGATGTGCTTTGTTTGGATGTATACTTTGGTCCTGTATGCAAGCTGTATTTAGTCGTATGGGACGGAGTACGGAAGGACGTGTACTAACCAGGTTGCGTTTAGTTTCGTGATCCAGTTAGTCAGAAGGGGCAACAAGAGTGTTGATTGGCTATCGGTGGAATTAGCGGTGGTGTTAAGGGACCCAGTGCGTGGAGGTTTCGGAGACAGTCTGTTCGCTTGTTCCCCCTCCGTGAGTCCCGCCCGGAAGCCCCTCTTTTCCTGGCCAGTGCCTCTGCTCCCACTTTCCTTGTTGTTGTGCTTTCTCGCCGCCCAAATCGCCAACACCGACACTGGACACGACCGCCTCACTGTCGCGATTCAACGATCGCCCCAAATCTGCCATCGGCTTGTGCCCACGTCCTGGCGCGACTTTTCTCACACTCACTTCTCAATACCCACCCCCTCGCTCCCCTTCCCCTTCAACCAGAACTTCCCTAAACTCACTTTCTCCTCATCCATCCATATTTCCCCCTCCTCCTCTTCTTTTCTTCTCTCTTTTTCCTTACCACTTTCCCTCTTCTCTCCTCTTCCACCCTCCCCCCCTCCTCTTTTCCTCTTCTTTTCTTTTCTACATACACTTACGACCGACCTGTTTATTATTTGCGATTCCTTTGATTCCGTTTTCCCCTCCTGGCTTGTAAGCCACGGCTTCGTTTTCCTCCCCCTCGGTCCGCCTGTGGCTGGACCCCCTTCCGATATCATCGTGTGCTTCAGTGTTTTCCCCGCCCAAGGAATGATCAGACAACTCACAGACTTCTTGTCATTATCTCGCTTTCAGAACAGGTGTGAAGTCACAAAAGGGACGATATCGCAATCTTCCGAACAATCGTTTTGCTGAGAAGATCTGTGGTCGCCTTTCGCTGCACCGTCTCTAAGAAATGGCTCCATCCGCATCGAACACGGCCAGCAATTCGCCGGCCAAGAAGACATCCGCACCAGAGAAGAAATACAAGTGCCAATTTTGCAATCGCGCTTTTAGCAGAAGTGAACATCGCAGCAGACATGAACGTTCCCGTAAGTCACACCTACTCTTATATCCTCACAGCCAGGCCTTCTACATAGTTGATACCATGCGGGGCTTGGTCGCGTTTGTAATATGACTTCCGGACGCGATTTTCAGTTTTCAATCGTGAAGAAATGGTATTATTGGAGCACGGACGATGCTGACGTGTTGCTCGAACAGACACAAAAGAGAGGCCCTTCAAGTGCCTAAAATGTCGGAGTACCTTTGTTCGCCGAGATCTCCTTCTTCGCCATGACCGTACTGTTCACGCCAAGGATGGTGGGATTCCACTTGTTTCCGAGGGCCGCCGACGTGGCGGCGCAGGTGTTCAGAAGTCCTCCCCTGCACCTGCTCCCCCCAAGCCTTCAATTACAATTGACCCTGCTACGTTGGAACAAATTGAGGCAAGCAGTGACGGTATGGTCGACCTTGAAACTGCAGCCATGTTGATGACAGATTTCCAACATAAGGCCGCAGCCGCAGCTACCAGTCAGGTTAATGATCGTGCTGAATCGGATCGCTCTTTCTCACCCGGACGCGGTCCGCTACTAGAACCCTCTGTATCCTATTTGTCGGGCAACGCGACGTTGCCCCAAATGCCTTGGGACACCCTGGTCTCTCCCGTTGACACGAAACACTTTATGACCCAAGACAATGGCCCAGACTCGCATACACTATCGTCGAGCATGGAGCGGCATGGACCGGTTGGTGATGCGCTTGCTCCTTCGCTTCACTCGCTTGTCAACTCGTTACCGGTGTCTGGAAACTCTACTCCAAACGCCTTGTCACCATATCCCTCGATGACAGGGCCTGTTAGCCCGGTGAACTACCGGAAGTCTCCTGGACCCAGCCAAGCCCTGACACTCCCCAAGGCTCCTCAGATCGCAAATGAAATTGAGCGGAATATGATCGTAGAACGTATCAGGAATGCCGACGCGCTTGGATCGCTTCCCGATAGTTTCCAGCTTCCATCGACGGCAGCCTTGAACAAGTATCTGTCGACGTATTTCAATTTGTATCACCATCATTTGCCCTTCCTGCATCAGGAGTCTTTCAAGCCTACGAACACCTCGCCTCCGCTGTTGCTAGCCGTACTATCGATTGGCGCCCTGTACACATTTGAGCGTCAGCACGCATTCATGCTCCATGTTGGTTCAAAGATGTTGGTTACGCAGTTTCTGCAACACAAGGACAACTTCGATTCGAGAAAATGCCCGTTGTGGGCTATGCAAAGCAGCCTGCTGAATATGATCTTTGAGAGTTGGAGCGGCGACCCGAAAGGTCTTGAATGGACATGTTCCATCAAGAGCTTGCTCGCCAACATGGTTGCTGGTAACCGGTATCAACTGAAGCTTCGTACTGAGGCTCGCGAGGGCGCCAAGCCCACCCGGGAAGAGTGGATTGAAGACGAGTCATGCCGTCGTACCTACTACGCGGTCTACATCTTTTTTGGCATGCTTACGCTGACCTTCAACCACACTCCCGCAATGAGCTTCGACGAATTCGATAATTTAGAGCTTCCATCGTCAGAATCGCTGTGGAACCTTGATGTCACGGATGATGAGGCATGGCGCCGTAGCCTGGCTTCGACCACTACCCTCACAGTGCGGGAAGCCCACGACTGCCTCTTCCAAGGCGAACAAGTTCGGTACAGTGCTTTTGCGACTCGTGTCTTGATCAACGCTCTATTCTTACAGGTTTGGAACCACAAGCGGAGCTTCGAGGCTCTCCAAGACGTTGTGACTGAATATAAGCTCCGTCTCGCACTCGAAACATGGGAGAATTCTCTTGAGGTTTGTGAGCCAGAGACGATCGTGGTGCCGCTCAGCACTCCTCAGAAAGGCCATCCATTAATCTTCAACTCTATGGCTGTTTACCGCAACACGCGCGCTCGGTTGGAGGTTGACCTTAAGTCGATCCAGGAGGCCTTGCGGTACCACTCGTCTTATGAAGTGGCTGCTGCTATGACAGTTGCTCGTGAAAAGGTGAAGCGTTCCCAGGAGATGAACAAGGTCATCCAGTCCTGCTTCGAATGCATCGAGATTGCTGCCGTCCAGGGGATTAACTGGGTTGCGAAGACATCTGCCACCAACTGGAGTGTCGAGCATCCGCTCTGTGGCTTGGACCTGATGGTCATCTTGAGTCTCTGGCTCTATCGCCTGGAACATGACGAGGAGCCCGCGACTGAGGCTGAGATGGCCATCTACAACAAAGTCCGGAATCTGTTCGATGATGACGCCGTCGATGCCTTTGGTAAACTCAGCTCCACTGTGGCCCGTGTATGGGGTAACATCCTAGACGGAGTGGTAGTATGGGGGTAAGTTTGGACCCGTTCAGCATGCAATATCAAAGCTAAGTTACTGACAACGTCTCAGAATTACCAAGCTCATGGGCGAATCGTTCAAACTTCACTCGCAGGCCTTGGTCGGCTACGAAGACTCGTTGCGCGTCGCCAAGGACCAACCTATTCACCCAATGCCAACGAAGACACTTGCTAGTGTGGGCACGGCGTACTAGGCTATGAGTACGTCGGCTTCGAAATTCACACTATCGTTGACCTTTTTTATCGCCGTTATGCTCTTTTTGGCCCTCGGAGCTGGGTTTCACTCTTGATGCCCTCACTCTGACTCGGGTCCCATTCATCAATGCACGTTTTCACTTTTTCTTCCTCTCGTTTCCTGGGCATTTGGACACTGGCGGAATCTCGGATTTTTCGGGTCGGGATGGAGGTGCAAGAACCTGGGCGGCGAAGTTTGATTTCCGGTTATGGAATGCTATGATCTGAACCGCCGCATAATGCTTCTTGCTGGTGTCTCCTGACTGACGTTTGTTCATTGTTAATCATTTTCGTTACGTCTTTGCGTTGTTTATGGTCATTCCTGTTGGTTTTTGCAAGAGCTCACAGGAGTCCGGTGTGGTCATTTTTTTGTTTTTACGGGCAGTTTCCCAAGGCAACATCTCGACACCCGGCTGGTCCTGTGTGTTCTTCACTTTAGCACTCGGTGGAGTTGTTGTTTTCTTGATACTCATCATTACACTCTTAATCCTTAGTGCTTCTCTTCTACGCATCAGCGTGTTTGGTCAATTTGCCAGTCGATTTGTCCCCTGATCATTTGATACCTTGTCCGTTATATATTCATCTTACCACTTTAAAGTTTCTCTTCGAGTCACTCGTTTTCATATACTTTGGTTTACTATTTTTACCTCCTTTTGAGCTTTTGCCTTAATGTATGTGATTTAGATTCGTTCTGAGTTTATGTGTTTATGCCGTCCCCGCCGTTAATGCTTGCGTTTTATCTCACCCCCCTCATATTTTTTTGACGTGTTCTGTTTGACGCAACTGTTTTGCCTGCTTTGATATTCCGTTCTTGAAGATTGTTCATTGCTTATCTTTATATTTACAATGTTTATTTCGTATTATTTTTTGTTGGCTTGCACATGGTTTTGCGTTGTAGTACCCTGTACTATAAGTAATTCTAGCACAAAATACAATTTGTTTGAGCGGGGAGTCTAATTGCTATTACACAGTAAACAGTAGCAGTAGTATTATTTCATGGTAGCATCTATTTTATCATTAACTAATAATAGTTTATCTTCCTATACATCTCTAAAACGCTATAGAATACACACGGCTAACATCACTTACAAACGGGCTCTACGAACCCCCTCGTCCACCTCAAGGAACCCGTAATAATTACAAAAAATCCCAGCGCAACCCCAATACTAATAATCCCGTAGAAATAGGCATGTCGTCGCCGACTCAGCCCATTCAATTCAGCCACCCACGTACTAATTGTAGTTGCTGAACCGCAGAACCCATCCATAACACCAGCAAGCACCTGGCAGCTTGTGAGTATCGACGAACTAGCCCCAGAGCCAAGCGAGGAGGCCCCGATGCCATCAACATGCTGCAAGTCATAGCACATGGCAAGGATGATAGTTCCGAGGATGTTCACGGCGAACGTACCTAGCGGGAAGGAGGGGAGTCGGGCATTCAACACGAGAGAAACATAGTAACGCAGAAAGCAGCCGAGCGGTGCGAAAACGACAGCGAACACTGCGCGACCACGCCAGAACTCTGGTCCATTGTCATGGCGATCCGGAGGCCAGATTGCGAGGAAGACGGCCCCCAGCCAGCATCCCCAGCCGAGGATGATGAAGAGGGGGTCTATGAATCGGCGCGTGAAGCGGAAGGGGAAGGAGGGGGTTACGGGATCGAGCGCGAGCGCGAGATGGGCACCAAAGATGAGCGCGCTGAGACTGAGCGCGACTGTGGTCAGGATGACAGCTACCAGAGCCATGAAGCTGTATCCGCCATTGGGGGCTGAGGGGTCCGACAGGTCGTTGGATAGCGCGAGGAAGATGTCACGGATGAAGCTCGAGAAGGAGGTGAAGCAGCCACAGAAGCCGGTTGTTAGGCCGATGTATAATGGGATTGTCTTTTTAACAGACTTGTGACGTTTCGATTCGGCGCTCGGGTCGGTTCCCGTGGTATTGTTGTTGTTTGGGTTCACACTACCCCATTCTTCGCGGAAGAGGTTCTTGTCCTCGAGGAAGAAGCCCATTAGTAGCGATCCTCCTACGTTGGCCCAGAGGACGCCTGTTACCACGGGCGCCCCCGGGTAGATGGTCAGGGCTTGGAGACCGAGACGCGCCAAAGTGCCGAAAATGGCGAAGAAGACCAGGTATGAAAGGGTGAAAAGCTGCGTAGCATGTTTGGAGACGGGTCTTGCGACAGGTTCCCTTCGTGAGGGCGTTGGTTCAACGGGGCCGTAAGGAGGCTTGTCACTGGTGGGAGGCAGCCCATATCCTTCGGATGACCAGGCTTGGCGCTGCGAAGCTTCCTCGGTGGTGGGAGGTGGCGCTTGGGTTTCAGGCAGCTGTTCGGTGTCGCTGGCAGGCATGGCACTTGTGGATTGCATGGCGAATGACAATGCGCGATATGATTCACATAATCTCTATAACGAAGGGTACTGCTGGGAAGGAAAATTAGGAGCTGTGAAAAGTCAGCCAGGGAGGAGTGAAGATTGGACGGAGAGAGTGGGTCATGGTAGTATGTGGAGTCTTAGTGGATAAACAATGGTTTAGTTGTTGATAGACAGCTGATAAGTGATTGTTGATAGCTTATCAGTTCCCGATAAACGACACTGAGAGGGGCTGGAGGTGGAGATAAAGAAAGCAGAAAATCGAAGGGAGAGAATGAATGACAAGGGAAGGAAGAGAGACTTGGAATTCTAAGCGGAGAAAAAGAAAGGTACGCTGACATCAAGGTACATGTCCATACATACCGTACAGTAAGTACCTGAGCAGGTGACACGACACACCCCGACCCCTCACTTCTGTGATGTGTATATATTTCTTGCTTCTCTCCCCCCTCACAAGCTCCCATTTCATTATCTCTCTCTTTTCTTACGACTTCTAGAACCATACGATATTCCACAGTACCCCAACCGCGATGTCTCTTCCCCCGAATGTCCATATCTCATCCCACCCGTGCCTACAAGCCAAGATATCCCAGCTACGGTCCCATAAAACCTCCACCCGCGAAACAAGGAACCTTGTCCATGAGATCACGACCATTCTCGGTGTGGAGGCCTTCTCAACAGTATTAAAAACTACAAAGCGGGGAACGGTAAGGATTGATCACCCCTGATCGTATCGGATCGACGAACGTTGATCCACTTTCCAGGATCAAACCCCGTTAGGTATCGAATATGATACCCAAGATATTGAGCCCGCCAATGTCGCCATGGTGCCCATTCTTCGATCTGGACTGGGCATGACCGAGGGTACGTTGTCTGACTCGCCTTGAAGGCCCCAATTCTGACTATTCGCACAACTATGTAGCAATCAACAACCTGCTCCCCGCCCCGGTTCCCATCTACCATCTAGGTCTCTTCCGCGAGAAGTTCACCCTTCAACCTGTCGAATACTACAATAATCTCCCCTACCAACGCCAGGATGGCTCTGACTCCAACACCGCCGCCGCTGACACAGCTATCCTTCTTGACCCCATCGTCGCCACCGGCGCTACGGCCGAAGCGGCGATTCATCTTCTGCGTGAGTGGGGTGTGAAGCGAGTGGTGATGCTGAGTGTACTGGGCTCCGAGACGGGCATTCGTCGAGCTGTAGATTCTTGGCCTGGGGGAGTAGAGTTCTGGACAGGGGCGGTGGACGAAAAATGCAATGAACGAGGCATGATTGTTCCTGGCTTAGGTGATATCGGTGATAGGTTGTTCGTTGCCATTGGGAAGTAAGGTCGGGTAATTATTAATATATTTTATCGTTTCCGACGCAGCAATACAATTTCCTAGATCCAATCATATCCTTCGGAGTACCATGTTGAGTGTCAGGTTTTAATGGAACATATGTCACATGTAAAGGGAGCTGCGACAAGAAGGGAAGGTGTTACAATGGTCCTTTCTATAAAACTCTGAAAACTCTAATTGATTAATGTAACATACAACTGGGACGGACTATCATCATCAATATATGAAGATATTGCGAAAACAACTTCAAAAAGTAGAAAAAGACAAAAAAAGGAACTTGCCCCCGCGCGGGATTGAACCGCGGACCTCATCATGTCAACTTCCAAGGCTTCCAATGGATGCCTCAGGCTACGAGTGATGCGCTCTCCCACTGAGCTACAAGGGCTTGTGATTGGTGCTAATTACTATAGTATGGAACACAATGGCCAGTGGCAAAAGCATGAGAATTTCTTTTGGTTGCAATAAGATTCACAGATGTATTCAACTATCTGTGTGGAGGCTCGAGAAGTCCCAACTTGGCGGAATGACGGCACATACAGTGGGGTGTCTACTTATTGCCTGGCCTAACCACCTTCCTAATTATATTTACGTAGGAGAGGTTCCAGCACTGAGTTTGGAAAGGTGAAATATGGCGGTATGTAGGGCGGTCAAGAGGACGATTTCAAACTTTTGACATAGTGTGCCGTAGTCCACACCAATCACAATTCTTTTAGTATGGCGGATTGAACCCATTCTCTACATAGGGCCTGTGAGAGTTAAGCCGTAACAAGATACTCCCAGATGGAAAGAGAAGCAATGACCTCATTGAAGGTGCTGGAGCAAGTTCAAGGATATAATAAAGGAGCATAAGTGCAGACCAAAGCGGGAATACTGCTGAAAGGACCGTTAAATTTGTACACCCGTGGGGCATTTATTCTATGTTGCCAAGCGCCACCGTCCTCTTGTTGTCATAAGTGTCTATTCCATCTAGATAGTGTTTAGACATTGCTGCGAGATCATCAGGAAGTGGCCATTTGAGATCAGCTTGCTGGTGAGACTTATTCGTTTAAAAGTCGTATTCCTCAATTTCCCATAGAAGCTGCCTGGAAGGCACAGATAGGAGATCTCTCCATCCGCCAGGTCGCATCCATATCTCAACAATCACAACTTCTCTCGACTTGTATCATCTGGGTACCCACCGGTATCCCTACTCTAAGTTCATTTTTTTGATCGCGGTCTCAACTTGTAGTTGTTTCTCATCCCTTTCCCTCGCCTTTCCCTTCTCTCCCTAGAGTTATATTAGCTTGAAAATGTCTCTTCAAGTAACAAGTACATTCATATGTTGTTCCTGGCCCGTTGGGACCGCCTGAGTCTGGCCTTTTTGGATTTTGACAGCCCGGAAGGTTACGATAAGTATACTATGGTGACTTGTAAACAGAATGAACTGAACTCGGTGTACACAACCAGGGTAGCGACACCAAATTTCGCCCTTATAGATTAACCAATTATCCAACTTAGCCGTTGTATCAACCCTAAGGAACTTCAATGTATTGGTTTCGATTGCAATATAAGGACGAATAGCGTTGCCAGACCACCCTCTCTTTTCCACTCGTTTTACCGACTGGGTATTAGAACCACGCGGAGCTCGAGGTGTCCTCATCGTTAACGTTAAGCGTCTTTTGCTACAGGTTCAGTCGGAGAAGAGTGTTTCCCGGCTGTATTGCAACCGGTTCCTAGAAGTTAGGGGGGTTCACTGGCTTCTTCAGCACATCTCATGAAATCGAGGATACCCCGAGGTGTGACACCGGCACTAAACCACTGTAAGTGGGAGTCTGCAAAACCGGCACCCACATCCACTGCCTCTCGCGGGTGGACAGGGTCTCCGCTCCTGTCCACAGTGGCAATCCTGGGATCGCGACGGCAGATCCTAATCACCCCGAGGTAGCAGCCCAAGCGGGGCTGGGGCCCGTGGTAGAAGAGCGACGCTGGAAGCTATCTCGGTCAGTACTGCGTTGATAAGATCATACATATTGGTCATTTTGAGTTGTGGGAGTGTTAGGGACATGCCCTTCCCTATAGTGGAGGAAGACTTGTATCTAGAGCCAGGATGCGAGATATAGTAGTATGAGACCGGATGTGATGAGGATAGGGTGGCCCTCGCACTTATAAAACACAGCCTCAGCATGGCCTCTATTGTACCGGGGGTAAAACCGGCTACCTCCAATCGTCTCAACAGACAGAGAAGGACAGACAGCAAATCATCGAGCTCTTCCTCGGCCTGCATGGCGATTCACTAGCGTTCAGAAAGCTGACCCAGTTCGATGACTACTAGTTATATTAATATATTCGATTGGGAACAGCATACTAAATACTGCTGTGGGACAGGAGGGCTGCATGTTACCCATACCTCAAATAATGCTGGAGTGGGGACGAGCAACATGTAGTAAGGGAGGAATGCCATGCCGTACCAGGGGTCTTATACCTTCTTATCAGTGGGTTTATCTTGTCCAGGATAGAAGTGGAAGGTGTATCCATTATGCAGCCTGTATAGTCCCGTTGTGTACGGAGGCTTCTGGCAAAGTTCGCGGTTCTCGTCAGCTTGCTTTCCTGCACTTTCTTATTCCATTCCTCCTTGTCCGATGGAAATGTAAGCGGGGTGTCCAGCTATCCGCATTGTTTGCGTTGGAGTGGTATGTTTTTCTCAAGATCTTTGATCTCGTGAAACTGCCACAGAGGTACACATAGCCCTTGGGAGGATGAAGCGCCACTCCCCGATCATGGGTCTTGCAGTAAGATAGTCTTACAGTAAGACATTTACTTAGTTTAGTTCTTTTCTTGGCTGGCTGGCTGCTGCTGCTCCCGTGCATAGGCAAACTTTTAGAGGATTAGATATAAGGTAAATGGTACATGACAACTGGAAAGCTTACCCCTGCCAAAAACCCTTGGTTGTGATGAAAACCAGGGTAAAAGGCCACTGAATGGCTTGCCCAGCAAGAAATATAGGTATTGGTCGACTATGTAAGACCACCATGTACGCTTCAATCTTCTGTGCTCTTGATGGTTTCTAAATAGTGTTAGCTACATCACTTTCTGGCTAGATGCACGAGAAGGGGAATGAATACTCTAGATGGGCTAAGAGGGTATGTTTCAGCACATGCCCTAACCTTGCCACCCTGTCTTTGGTCCTTGAAGGATTCTGTCTATGACAGGGGCCTTGTTTAGAGTTCTGTTCGACATGGTAATAAAGATACCGCTTTCCAGAGGAGATGTGGAAATATATGTGCAAGTTCCCCCGGTGAAGTCTTCCGCGTTGATCAGTTTCCAGGGTAGGGTTGACCGCTACAGAGGGTCTCTCGTCTGTTATAGGGCTATCGATTCTGTAGGATCCTAATATATGAACCATCTGGATAACTTGAGATTCTGATGTTCTGTAGGTTTGATTTATATTGAACGTATGGTTTGAAGGGCAAGATAGCAGGATCAAAGTAAGAAGGTTGGGGGAGTTGAGAAGAGAAAGCGTGGATTAAATCGTGTGAAGATATAGACTGGTTATCGACATGAAATGAGGTAGGTCCTTCATTTGATTGACTTAATTTACAGTAATTCACGTCAGAGCAAAGAATTGTACATATAGTATACACCAGATCCGATGAATCGTTCAAAGATGGGAATTATGACTTAGGAGCAAGTGAACCCATCCAGGTTGTGTCCTGATTTTCACTAGACTGGGCGCCCTTCGCCACCCTAGTTGGACCGGCGGACTCATTCACCAAGTTCATAGTCATCTGCCGCGCCTCCTGAAGTCGTCGCAGAGACTCGGCACGACCAAGAATCACCATAGTTTCAGGGATACCCGGCCCCGGTGCGGAGGCAGACAATGCCCATCGTAGATAGTGGTAGAGTTCCTTCTTGAAGGTTTTGTCGGCAGCGACTCGGGCCTTTTCCGCTTCCTCGGTTGATCCGTAAGCGCCTGCGTCTGATTCTTCAGGGAGGATGGCGTAGGCGCCATCGTAGGAGGTGATGTTGAATTTGTGGGTTTCAATGGTCCAGTGGGCTTCTGGAACAAGGCTGAGGGCTGCAGCTGCTGTGTGGAGGGTGGTCATGGGAACGGCTTGGGGTGGTGACTTGCTGGCGGAGGCAGCCGGGCTATACGGAGGTCTATTAAGAGTAGTAGCGAAGAAGGTAGAGTTGCGCTGAACAAAATCCGATGCATTCGTATAGGATTTGGCGTCTGCACGGAGGAGAGGAGGGAGATACTCCGCTAGCGAGCGAGATTGAAGGATCGGTTCGCTATAGTTTACGGGTCAGACTCAGGTATAATGAAGTTGAAAGGGAAAAGGCCGTACAGTTGTTGCGAAGGACATGTCTCCTCCACAGCCCTAGAAACTCTGGAAACCATCTCTTCAAACTCGCTACCACCGCTCGTGGCAAAGCGCTGTGCGTGTGCCTTCTGCAAGAACCAAAGCTTCTCAAAGGCAACAACGGTGTTACCTTTGGTGATTTTGAGGTTAAACTAAAAACTGAGTCAATCCCTGTTCTGTAGTGCATTAAGAACTTAAACAAAGTGCCAGACATACTATTTGCTCCAGCTCCTCAAGGCTGAAGATGTCTGACTTTTGAGTGTGAGACCAGCCTAACAAAGCGGCAAAGTTTACCAGGGTAGCGGCGAACACTCCCTGCGTATCTTTGAAGAAGGTAAGATCAATGTCGGCATTCCGCTTGCTAAGCTTCTGGCCAGACTTGTCCACAAGGAGAGGCACATGGCCGAAGCGAGGCGGCGTCCACTTAAAAGCATTGTATAGAGCGACATGCAGAGGGGTAGAGGGCATCCATTCCTGTAATCCGGGTAGGTTAGAAAGTCACTTTCACTATAGTCTTTAGAAACTCACAGTGCCTCGAATGACATGGGTAATCTTCATGAGATGATCATCAACCACGTTGGCGAGATGATAGGTCGGGTGTCCGTCCGATTTGATCAAAATAGGGTCGTCGTACACCCGATCAATCAAGTCCAGCTTGTTCGGCGAGCGATTCTGGCCAGTCTTCCCATAGACGATGTCCTCGAACATGGGATATCCCTCCACCTTCAGCCGAACCACATGCGTCTCTCCCTTCGCCGCCCTGTCTTCAGATTCCTCGGCCGATATCTCCGCGCATTTTCTATCGTAACCGGGGGGTAATCCGGCTTGACTGCGATGTCTAGCAAACGCATCGAGTCGATCCGCAGAGCAGAAGCATCGGTATGCGTGTCCATTGTTTATCAGATCATGAGCGTGGGTGCGATAGATGGCTGTTCTCTCGGACTGCAGACAAACAACTTAGTATAGCTTTTTTCTTTTTTGGGAATCGATCGATAAGCGCATTGGAGAGCCTCACCTGTCTATACGGACCGTAGGGACCGCCGACATTAGGACCTATAAACTGCACGTCAACCTCCGAGCAACTTTGTGTTCCCGAACAAATGCCAACCTTCATCCCATTGCAGTCCAGCCCATTGGAGATCCTCATAGAGCCTCTGTTCAGCATCGGGGATAGTGCGTTTCTATATCCATTCGCCCATCAGCCTTCGCGATCGACCGATAATGTGTTCTAACGCCGCACCTGGTCGGTATCTTCAATTCGTAGCAGAAACTGTCCTCCCGTCCGCTTAGCCAACAGATAGTTGAACAATGCCGTCCGCAGGGACCCTAGGTGAAGATATCCGGTTGGCGACGGTGCGAATCGGGTTCTCGCGGGGAAATCAGGCAAATTCGTCTTTTTGTTACCGGCGCGTACAGTCTTGCTTGACGCAACCGAGGAGTAGCGTGCTCTGCTGCACTGGGTGCAGATCCACGGACGACGGGCAAGAAGCCCGGGATGGGGACGCCTCATAGTCGCGAAAGAGGGCCCAATTATGCGGAGATATTCAGGGCAAGAGCGATGGTGAATGGTTGGATGGCGAAGTGTACCTATGAACCATCGGAGGTTTGCGGCGAGACTCCGACTGGGGAAAAAAGTAAAGTTAAAGGCGGACTGAATTTTATTAATTTTATCAGTGTAATCCATTTACCGCTTACAATCAACAAACAACTTCCGGGCTTGCCTTTGCCGTCCTTTATCTTTCTTTAGGAGTCTCTTGAGATACTGTTTTCTCAGAGATATAATTCATTTGTCTTTCACCTTCTGTTTGTGTTCGGTTCAGTCTCATTTTTATCCAACAGTCGGGGACCCTGTCCATAGCCGCTCAAAGTATGTGATCGCCCCCCCTCAGCCTTTTATTGCTGGCTTTGCTGACCTACTCCAAACACAGTGTCTCAAGCTGAAGTTGACCTCTATGGTATATACCTTAATTCTACATGCTTGCATCGCGCGAAGGTATCGGGAAAATGGCTAACACTTCCTTTAATTAGAGGTCCTCGGAATTGCCAACAGCGCAAGCAAAGATGAGATCCGCAAGGCTTATCGCAAGGTACTGCACCTTAAATCTGATCACACTCGATAACTACTCACATACCAAACCAACGATAGGCTGCGCTCGCAAGTCACCCCGACAAAGTCCCCGAGGCCGAACGTGAAGAAGCCGAGATCAAATTCAAGGCCGTCCAGGAAGCTTACGATATCCTCTACGATGAAGACAAGCGTCATCTATATGACACACATGGAATGGGCGCTTTCAACGGGTCTGGAGAGCCCGGTATGGGCGCAGGCCCCGACCTAGATGATATCCTGGCGCAGATGTTCGGTGGTATGGGTGGCATGGGCGGTATGCCTGGAATGGGTGGTATGCCTGGAGGCCCGCGCGCGAATAAACCACGGAGAAGCCCGAACGAGGAACAAAAGTATGAAGTCAAGATGGAAGATCTGTACAAGGGCAAGACTGTCAAGTTTGCGAGTACGAAGAACGTAATCTGCAGTTTGTGTCAGGGCAAGGGAGGCAAGGAGAAAGCGCAGGCCAAAAAGTGTGCTACTTGCGGCGGACAAGGTATGGAAGATAAACGCTTAGTGCAGACGAATATTGGAAGGCTGACAAATGACATGTACAGGTGTCAAGCAGGTCTTGAACCAGATGGGACAGTTTCTTACCACTTCCACTGTGCCGTGCTCAACCTGCAATGGAGAGGGTGAATTCTTTAGCCCCAAGGACAAGTGTAAGAAGTGTAAAGGAAAGAAGACAACGGAGGAGAGGAAGATTCTGGAGATCTACATTCCTCGGGGAGCAAGGTGAGCTATTCAAACCATTAAAAGGACCAAGTCAGGCGCTAAACTATATGCAGAGAAGGAGATAAAATCATTCTTGAGGGTGAAGCCGATCAAGTACCAGGACAAGAGCCCGGTGATATCGTGTTCCATATCGTGGAAGAAGACCATCCTGTTTTCAGAAGGGCTGGATCAGATTTGACCGCTACCATTGATGTTACAGTGGCTGAAGCCTTGACAGGCTTTTCTCGAGTTGTGGTCAAGCACCTCGACGGCCGGGGTATTGAACTGCAACACCCCAAGAAGCCGGGCGATGTTCTGTCCCCAGGACAGGTCCTTAAGGTTCCTGGAGAGGGTATGCCCATGAAGCGCGGCGACGAACGCGGCGACCTGTACCTGGTCGTCAACGTCAAGTTCCCAGACCAGAACTGGAAGCCTAGTCCCGAGGTCCTGGAGAAGCTCAAGGAGATTCTGCCCAAGCCCGACGCCCCGATTCAGGCTGACACTGTAGACGAAGTCGACTATGATCCCAAGGGTGATCTGGATGAATTCGGTGCCAAGGACGCTCACGGCGGCTCTGCATGGGAAGATGATGATGATGAGGGTGAGCCGGCTCAATGCGCGGCCCAGTAAAGGCCAAATTTCCGTGTCTTCTTGCAATTATACCTTTACCGTTTTGTGCATTCGTCGATGAATAGATCTGTTGGATGCATTTGGGCCAGTTCTTCTCTGGCATCATGGGCGTTCACGGGAAAACACTTGTTATGAACAAAGTGGGGAAAATTATCCGTATTGACTTATGACTGTTGCTTAACCATATTTTCAGGGCGTGAATAATGCATGTTAGTACTAGAATACATAGACCAACTCAGCTTCACGGAATGCCGTCATCCGATGCTTATAAGAGCCCCTAGGCTCCACTTTCTGGAGATGATCAGTCGCCCCCGTGGGGGGAAAGTGTGGGATGGACCCATGACCAATGACTTTCTTGGTGATTTGTAACCAGCCATCTTTCCTTTTTCTTGTCTATCATTCGTTGCATGAGTATATATTGAAGTCTCATTCAAGAGCAATACAAATATGTCTAGCATTTCTTGCTAAGCGCGAAGAGACTGGATACCATGGGAAGATATGAAAGGACCAGAGTATCTCCGTGAGTGTTGCTCAGACGCCGCGTTAGCCATTATACCATTCTTTACTGACTGGTATAGTGGCAATTTATCGGGACTGGCCCATCCTAAGCAGTATCCCGCTGCTCAACATCGGTCTTGTGGAGGGGTTTCATCACGTACGACTAATGACGATGCTCGCTGCAGCTGAAACAGAGCAGTTGAAATTATCGCTCCCTTCTTTGAAACTGCGCCCGAGAGTTGGCTTGGAGTGTACACTAGATTATGAACTCTGGCAGAAGGAAGTACGGATTCTCGCCGGAATCCACTGTGGTATGGCAGCGAGGATGTAGATGTAGGTTTGGTGGTATTCAAGACCCGGCCTGGTCATGCTTGCTTTATTTTGAAAGTGACAGCTCACATGAATATTGCAGACGCTATTTCCAGAGCGCGGCAGAAGATGAGCCAGGATATTTGTATCTTTGGAGACATTACCGACGGGTGGTATTTTAGATTCATACACATCCCCTCGTGCAACAGCAACGATATAACTAAAACCCTACATAAGCCTTTGACTATGGCTGCGCAAGCCGATTTAGTCAGACACCACAAGTGTTAACAAGTCTAGTACCGAGGAAGAGTCTCCTCAATGGGGAACCCGATTCTATGATGCATAGGGCGAAACTCACTGTTATATGGAGAAGGGGAGGGTTAACGCTTTGCGTCGAATTGCTATGGAGAGAATGGTTCCATGAAACTTGGTTCCGTTGTTGCTCCTCAAAACGACGCTATGAGCATCTCGCTGTTATACAATTCGATATTGATTGTGTATGGAATAGTTTCGGTCCACCGTAGTGACTCGCCAAATCACAGCAACTGGGGTTGCAAGTTGAACATAATATCATGCTAATCTGCGGCCAGGATATATGACTTTGGGAGTAAATTAGAAATGATATCTGGATGGGATCAATAGACACAGCAGATTCGATGCACCCCCATGCATCGATGCTTTATGATACTAGCGTGGGGTAGAAGAGCGATTGATGGGTCTCCATCATTTGCCCCCACAATCGACCAACACGTACCGAGAATTCATCCAGCTTTCTGACCCGAAGAATGGGGATATGATGGGGGGGGGTTCCTGCGCGGTTCTTATTTAAATGGTCCTGCATTCCCACCGCCCGATCTCCCGTCATCTCTTGCAACCCTGGTTTCGGCATTAATACGGCTGTGGATGTCGGAGATTGTCCGGATTATTCGGCATTGATAGTGTCCCGCATTTGATGTGATACCAGACAGGGTTATTTAATCTCACAACAGCTCGTCTTTCTCCAGCTTATATTTACCATCCGTAAGAGCAAAAATAATTAGACAAAGGTAATCACACGAGAAGACATATAGCCATGCTGAGATTCCAGTAAAGAGAATCGCAGAACGAAAGTGGCTAATGGCCTTCTAGCCCGCGATCTAGTGCCGACGGCTTATAAATAATATACGATCGAGTGTCTCGAATTATCCCAGATTTCCTCCCGACCATGTCATGTCAGTCACGCGCCTCGTGTGAGGGCTGCTCCTGCAGTGACAGGGGCAGCCGACCACCAGTGAACATTGAGGACTGTGAGAGCGAACTGCTTGCCCTTCGGAGGCGTACAGCGGAGCTTGAGAAAACTCTGGCATCAATGCAAGATGGCCGGCCAAATGCTAATGCATCAAGGGCCCGGAAGTTACGGTCGGCCAACTGGTTCAATTGTGAGAGTGACCCGGGCATGATGGCCCTCTACATTGAGCGGTACCTCAACTATGGCATCACCCGGGAAGAACTGATGTCCGGTAAACCAATAATCGGAATAGCACAGTCCGGGTCCGACTTGTCTCCATGCAACCGCCATCACCTCGAGTTGGTGAAACGGGTCCGAGAAGGCATTAGGTCCGCCGGAGGTATCGCCTTTGAGTTTCCCACGCATCCTATTCAGGAGAGTAGCAGGAGACCCACTGCCTGTATCGACCGAAATCTGTCGTATCTGGGTCTGGTAGAGATTCTCTTCGGATATCCCTTGGACGGTGTAGTCCTCCTGACGGGCTGCGACAAGACTACTCCCGCCGCTCTGATGGCCGCAGCTACAGTGGTGCGTGACCCCTGTATCTCCGCTCCCTTGCTCAAATAATTGACGTTTGTTCGAAGAATATCCCAGCAATATGCTTGAATGTTGGCCCAATGCTTAACGGTTACGTGAAGAATGACCTGGCGGGGTCTGGGATGGTAGTATGGAAGGGTAGAGAGATGTATGCGGCAGGTGAAATCAACAAGGAGGAGTTCATTGACTATGTGTCCAGAGGGTATGTCCATCGATAACTATGAAAGTATATTCACTGACGATGTGATAGTGCACCATCAGTGGGACATTGTAACACAATGGGAACAGCATCAACTATGAATGCTTTGGCGGAAGCGCTTGGAATGGCCCTACCTGGGTCGGCTGCCATACCGGCTCCGTACCGTGAACGTGGGCAATGTGCTTACGAAACAGGTTTGCGTATTGTTGAAATGGTTCATTCTGATCGGAAACCCAGCGACATTATGACTCGGGAGGCTTTCGAAAATGTCATTGTAGTTAATACTGCTATCGGCGGCAGTACTAATGCCCCCATTCATATCAACGCCATCGCCAAACATATTGGGGTAGAAGTTTCACTGGATGACTGGGACCAACTCGGATTTCATATCCCACTGCTGCTGAACATGCAACCAGCTGGTGAGCTGCTGGGAGAGGAATACTATCGAGCGGGTGGGCTACCGGCGATTATGGCAGAATTGCTAGATGCCAGGAAGCTGAATGCGGATGCTTTAACATGTAACGGTTTGACAGTATCCGAGAATGTCCGGGGCAAACATACCTGGGACCGTCAAATGATCAAGCCGTATAACGAGCCACTTCTGGAAGATGCCGGTTTTCTCCATCTCCGAGGCAGTCTGTTCCGATCCGCTATTATGAAAACGTGTGTGATATCGGAGCCTTTCCGACAGAAGTTCTTGGAGAATCCCAATGACCCAAATGCATTCGAAGGCACGGTTGTAGTGTTTGATGGACCGGAGGATTATCATCACCGGCTTGAAGACCCTTCCACTCCCATCGACGACAGAAGTATCCTGGTGATGCGTGGTGCTGGCCCATTGGGATACCCAGGTGCCGCCGAGGTTGTCAACATGCACCCACCTGGTCGGCTTTTGCGACAAGGGGTCAAATCGCTTCCGTGCATTGGAGACGGACGACAATCGGGTACTTCCGGCTCGCCATCCATTCTCAATGCTAGTCCCGAGGCAGCAGCGGGTGGAAATTTAGCCCTCCTTCAGGATGGGGACAGACTCCGTGTTGATCTCAACAAACGGCGCGTTGATATCCTTGTTTCCACGGAGGAGCTGGAAAAGCGGAGAAAGGCGCTAGAAGCCCAGGGGGGTTATGATGTCCCAGAAAGTCAAACTCCATGGCAGGAACTGTTCAGGAGGGAGACGACACAGTTGAGCGATGGTATGGTCCTCCGAGACGCGGTAAAATACCAACGACTTGCTCAGCGATATGAGAACCCCCGACATAATCATTGAAGGATGAGTCTAGATATCATCGATGTAAGGAGCTGTAATTATTTGAAATACCCATAGCAAGGACTTTTGGCAATTTTTCGGCTGTTCCGGAGGTGTGTTCTCCGTATAGAATTCCATTATTCGGTCGGGTCTTTCTCGAACCGAACTGATTGTGGCATTGATCATAACTATATTCACGGATAAATTCAACCTTACCCGTACAGTACTGTACAATGATAGTCTGTAGTGGCTGCCCCAATAGACTCAGTAGCGTCAGGCCATTTAGAAACAGTAATATTTGCCTAGTAACGGTGACACGGACTCAATCTCAGGAGAGAATCGTGCCGGAAGGGGAAGGTTAGAGAAGTCCGACAGGTGAGGTCGGAGAAAGAGAGTACTCCAGGCTACCACTACTACCAGTAGTGTAGTAGTAACTTAAACGGTTGATTGGCGTTCCTATTTAGTAGCCGTACAGAAAGTGCTGATCATGGGATTGGACCCCCTCCCTTTAACTTCCCCTCTTGAAATGCCCTCCTCATGATCACTAACATTCGCTACTACCACCCTTTTCACTTGTCTGTTTATTGACTGACTGGTTTCTGTGAAACCTCCTTAAGTCTACCTGCTGCAGAAACTTCAAACAATAGTGCTGAATCTAGTGGCGGCGCCATCGTACAGTTTTCGGGTAGGCAGACGTCCATGTTTCGCCGGCGCTCTGCAAACTAATTAAGTCTTGGAAAATCAGTCCCACAAGGATGGAGATAGTAGAGCTATTCTGGCCAGCGTTCGCAGAATTGCCAAGGCTCTAAGAGCGGTGACTATTTTGCGTTTCTTGCTTTCTCCCAAGTTATGGCCATATCTCGTCACTTCCAACAAATAGCTAATGAAAGGAGATGACTAGGACCAGAATCCTGGCGAGTGAACCGAGCGCCCTGAGTTTGATCTACCAGCCAATCCCACCAATTCAGTGATAGATAACACGCACATGGCTGGAGTTCTTGACCTAACCTGCATCGTCTACGAATTCACTCGAGGCCTGCAACAAAGCCGTCCAGAGAATTAAAACAAAGAGAATATCACAACGGAAAATACCTATAAGGAGAGCGAGAAAGAAGGCAAGCAGACAAGAAAAGTTTGATAGCTTACCAATGAGTAAGGCCAAGAACGGGTTTGCTGAAGACGGCGGTGGTCTCGAACCATATCCACCCGGAAACCAAGTCAGAAGGTGGACGCGACATCACCAGTTTCCCGAGCCGATCATGTAATTGTTATCAATATTGTCGACTGCCAAGCCATTGAGTCATGAGATCAAGAGACACAGCTGAGGCGAATGGCGGAGCCTATAACAATTGAAGTAATTGATATTCAACACTCACCACACACACACCATGAAAAATTTATAAAAATATCCTCCGAGTGTGGACCGGTGGGTCTCGGGTTACCCGCGCGCAGAGAATTGGGTTTGCCGTTGCAGCCTTGCAAAGAGTGACGGAGAACCACCGATTTCCCACACTACCAAACTTCGGACCCGCGTACTTGCTTAGGGTCTAGCCTGCAATATCAGAAAATTTCTTCTAGTTCCGGCTGATCTCAGACCGCCCCTGTCAGGCACCCACATCCCACCATCATTTTTAAAGCTGTACCTTGTGATCCTTCCGTCGTGTTCCTTGTTATTTCCTACACAACAAAATTCCTTTAACATGCTGCTGCCTCCTATCGTCCACTTAGATGCAAGCCTGCTACCATGCGCTTCCTCTGAGCAATAAGAAACGACAGCTTCTGTGTGCACCGTGCATCTCCCACCGCCGCACCACATAGTCGTGTACCCCGGTCTCTTGCATAATCCTTGACCTATCTGTTTCCTTTCAGAAACACCTGTCTCATCAACCTACCGTCGCAGCTTCCCGAAATCACCCTGTGCAACTCAGCATAGGCCTAGATTATCGCGGGACGCATATATAGTGCACACCGCATCGTTACGTGTCTCGCGGCTCATCTTCCTGTCCTGCGGGAACCATCCAACTGTACCTTTATCAATTATCCCGACCAATTAACGCCACTGCGCTCGAAGGAGCCATAACCGATTTCCAATCGGGACCAACAACCTGTTCACCTTACATTATCCTTTCAACTCGAGTTGTTTTACTTGTGTTTGTCACGATGGACGTCGACTTATAAACCATCCACCTTTTCGTTCTTTCGTGATCGCAACGCTTTCCGTTCTCCCGCAATCAAGCGTTTCAGTTTTGTGCATTTCTCAGCCATCTTGCTTCTTTAAACCTCACCTATCTAGGTGAATCACCTGCCGTACAACATCGTCAATAAGATCTCATCTCGAATCATTATGGCACCCAACCTTTTCCTCTGCCTCCGAACCGTCTTCTGCCCCACATACTGGTTCCAACGTGGGGAGCGCATCCAGGGGACCATCCATAAAGAAGAACATTGGGAATCTCCTGTCCCTGGCATCTACAAATACATCCCTGGCCGTGGATGGCACCTTGTTTACAAGGATGGGAATGAGTACGACGAAAAACTTCCTGTCCCAGTCGTTTACTGCCGCATCCTCCACCGATACATGTTCGAGCATGAACTGGAGGACAGATGCCGCTGGCATTCGGTGACCGTCCACGAAGGCGCTAAGCCGGAAAGATTTCTCTTCTTCCGCCTTGATGACGGAGACACCTGGGTTGCCGGATGGGATGCCAAGGGAAAATTCATTCCGGGACCCTATCAAAAATGGTACTACGACTCGGAAACGCAGACTATGCGCCGAGTACTGTTCCCTGATAGCACGAATGTTTCCCGCGCCAGCATTGTCCCAAGCAAGCTGGGCTAATTGCGGCTTCCTCCATAGCCCATCCCGAGGGCTAGCGCCCTGACAGTTTTGGGCCTCTTTACATGGTTTCTCACCATCCGACCATGACGAAATCTGTTCTGCAGCTGGCTCCTGCAGAACATGGCTTGGCAGGCTAAGAAAGGCAATTGCTATTCTTGAATTATTGAAAGCGAGCGTACAAGCGATTCATTATTTTCTGCTTCTGTTATACCTATGAACATGCTTGATGGCTCGACTATTACGAATATTTGCTTTACACAGCGATGGTGTTTGGGTTAGAAAAAAAAAGTAGTTAGACTTGCTTGTTTCCCTATTGTTTGCGACTTGGGTGGCTACATGCCATCACGATGGATATTGGCCGTGATGATTCTTTCGGTTATTACGTGGTTCAAGAACAACAGACTTGAACAGGAGTTTAATAGTGACTTGATAGACATTGATACAATATGATAGCGGAGCACGATACTGCTCGAATGATAGTCATTCCTTGTGTATGTTGAATTTTAGGCGGAACCAACCCTAAAGATACGTATCATCTGCCGCAAGAAGTGGATACCCGTTAGTTGCAGCAGCAATGTTCGATTGGATATGCATGGTACCATCCGTCACTTGCGGATAGGATCCATCTGCAGGCCATGTGATTGGTAAATGCTCGCGGTGTTATCCATGCAAGGGCTTACTACCGGGCAAGTACGGCCCGGGCAAGTAGGGCTTATCCCGTCGACAAGATTCGACGTGATATGGAGATGCTCATTCCTGGCATTTGTCGTAGTGGTATAATTAGGAATATTAATTGTATAGGCTCTGCCATTTGTTACTTCATCCTATCGGATCACGAATGTATCAATAGTAGAGAAAGAGGCGGTCAAGCTATTTCCACATCAGCCACATAATCTCCAAAAACAGCTGTACGAGATAGCAGCCCAAATCTAAACCCTAAAACAGATCTCACAAGAAAAGTAAAAGAACAGGAAGGGAAAAAGAAGAAAAGAGGCTCTACAATTTTGCCCCCTCCTTCCCACCCCCCTTAACCAGCTTCTCCAATCCCTTCCTCACCCTCTCCTCCATTCCCGCCTTAGTCGGCCTCATCGTCTCTCTCGCCACAAAAACATGCGTATACCCCCCAACAACCTTCACCTCCTCCTCCCCCTGCTTGAAAACCCCAACTTCATAGGTAACACTCGACGAACCGAGCTTCGCGACCCGAAGTCCGAGGTCTAACACATCGGGAAAAGACACCGAGGCAAAGTAATCGCAGTACGAGTTGACCATGATACCCACCTGGGACGCTGCGTTGGTCTTTGCTGACGAATCCGAGTCCTTGTTGTTGATGGAGAAGGGGTCCATGCCACATTCGGCGATGAGCCAGCTGTTGACGATGGAGTCGAAGAGCATTGCGTAGACAGTATTGTTGAGGTGTGCGTACATATCGTTATCAAACCTATTTCCCCTTTCGTTTAATATTTATTCGGGACATTGGTTTGAATAGTATTTTACTGTACCATCTTGTTCGGTATACTTGGTGAAAGACGTAGTCGCTTCGGGTGCGACGTTTCTTGATTTCGATTTCTTTGGGGGCCATGTTTGGGTCTGCTATGCTGGACTGGTATGGAGGGATGTATGAGGGTGAGATTATTAGGCTGGAGATATTGATATGCTTGTTCCTTAGAGTATGTTCTTATCGGATTCAGATGCAGATATCCATATTAAATGTCATTTCCGAGGAAGGAATTAGCCGAGGTTGCTTTTGCCGGCGCTTTGCCTGATATGGAGTAGATCGGCGGCATTGTCGATCTTCTATATCGTGCTTAACCCACCACAATGGAATTGGACAACTCGGTGGAGGCTTTGGTGGACGGGAAGTCTGCGGATCTGATAAGGGTTATATCGTTGATAAACATGAAGGGGGGTAAATTAGTGGCCGTCTAGTCTGTATACCCGGACTTGGTGTGAGATTTTTATGGGTTAAACTGGGACGTCGCGGTTAATGCTCTCAGAGAGCTAAAGAAGGCCCAGAAGCTATTTATGTGAATGATGTTTATCGTTCATAATGAAAAGGGAAGAGCAGTATGAGCTCGGTGATGAGGTCGTGTGTAATTCGTTGAATTTTAACCAGCTATGAGAAGTATCCGTGTAGCAATTCAATCTGAACGCCGTACTTGGAGTTAGGCTCGCCTGCGATGATCTATCCTGTACTAAGTAGTAGGTATATCATAGACGCTCCAAGAGAAGGACAATATTCGAGTGCAATATATTGGACAGGTTGAAATTGAAGGTACTGAAGATCGCACCTGCCGGTTTGAGTATCAATCACAATCCATTACGCTAGTTTCAGGAACTGAGACTATGGGCTGCGTGAAACTATACTCTACAAATCGTCAAGTTATGAAGTACAAGAAAAATTACGATTCAAGAACGTATCTCAAATCATCGTCGTCTAAAACACGCACATCGTTACTCCGTCATCTACACCTCACTGCTAGTTCGTCCCGTCCGCACTTGATAGCTCCACCCAAGGAGAGGCAGAAGGTCATTCCAGCAAGCATTCTCCGAGCACATCGACCAAGAACTGTATAAAACGCTATACCCAACAACGCGAGACAAACCAAGAACACCATGTACATCCTCTACGTTACCACCATCATCGTCTCCGCTATTGCTACTTTGGTGGCATCGATCGACCACAAAGTTGACGTATACAACCAAACCTCGCAGAACCATAACTCATCCGGGAATATCACTCTCCAGTCGTCAACAGAGACATCAAAAACCAATGACAGTGTTTGTGCCCAGGTTAAAGATTGCCAGAGTGTTGAAACTGCTGCGCCATCTAACGTAACCACGACAGGATCGAAAGATCATTGTCATTCAAATGGTTGGCCGTGTATTCATTTTTCGTCTTGTTGCTCGCAGGTTTGCCAGTGGACATGGCCAGGAGGATATCCAATTCCTATCAGGCAGTGTGCTTAGGATAAAAATGATAAGGGCTGGGGTCGGTCATTCTAGGTTCATCCTAGGAGTATGAGGCAGGATGGAAAAGGCGCTACGGGGTGTCTGTACGAGATTGCGTTTGCTGGATATCCACGACTAGAAGAGGTAGCAATTGGTTAATATTCGAACTCATCGTGATTCATATGCTATTGTCCTTCCTCAGTTCCTGGTACAGATTGTAGAGAAACAGCAGATAAAAGTCGGGTCATACAACTGGATAGAAAGAACAAGGAGCTAGATTAAATTGGGGTCTATCTTTTTGTAAATTGGAGAGGAAATGGACAGTCTATTCCCACTACGCATCTGGGAGATAAGCGAAGCAAGCTAAGTGCAAGAGAAGAGAGAATGGAATATTGAACAGGATATTTCTCTTACGAAGCATATTGATAAGGTTAACCTATGCAGTAGTTTGGTTGCTCACTTTGTTGGTCTGTGGAATTCCTTTGGCCAATATACGACCATCTATCACAGTCAGATTCCGAGAGGACCCAGAGGAGGTGAGGAGCTTTTCGCCAACATAACGCTGTCTGCTCAACAAGGTCAGAATATTGACGATTATTGGTCTCTCGGAGCTATCCCATTTTTTTATTTTTTTTTTCTTTTCTCTTTTTTAGTCACACCGAAAGCATCTCTGTATGTCATTCTTCAATTACAATAAAAATATATTTCAATATTTCAGCCAGGAATGTAAAGAGTATCAAATATACCTTGGATAACATATGTCTATAGAAATAGATTTAGCACCTCTTCAAGGTCATGATTAGCTTAGCGAGGGGCCAACAGATGAGATTATGACAAATATATATGCTATTTACTACTTTAATAGTATATTTGCAGGTCTATCCCAATATGATCCCTAAGAAAGAATGTACACTTTTCCAGAGCAAGACATTCAGAGATCTATAAATTGAGGAAATGTATGGATGGTACAGCATAATATATATCCAATTGCCTCATAGAATATACTAGTAGCAAGACCAAGTCTAATCAAACTATTATTCTTAATGATCTTATCCTTTACTATAGCCTTCCATGTGTTACCTGCCTCAGTATATATAAAGGCTAAGCTATGTACACTCGTCCTAGTAAATGAATGTTGGTTCCATGAATGAATCTGGGGCAGCAACGCCAAGAAACATAAACTCTTTTTAATTTTTTTTTTTGAATTTCAGGAACGCCCCTCCGACCCCACGTAAAATTACTTTTCTTCAATTTAAATCGCCGCCCATGAACTCGTGATACTCTCCGTAACCCTTAAATTTGGCTCCCTCACCTCGTATCCTCGCCTACCTTGTGCGAAAAGGCAGGCTTCCTGCTTCCACTATGGCTCTCACACCCGTCGACACGACGCTCAAGGTGCCTCCTCCGGACCCTGTCGAAGAACCACCCAAAGTGGCTGTAACACCCTGCGAACCACCAACAGGCCCCTATCACTTCGAGGGAGGATTTCGTCGCGTCAGTCCATACCATTACACATACAACACATTCTGCAAAGAGCGATGGAGGGGTCGGGAGCTAGTCGACATCTTTGTCTCCGAATTTCGCGATCGCCCACCAGAGTACTACGTATGTTCTTACACACGGGCTCACAATCGCGCTGGATCATTTTGACTGATTATATCTCTAGAGAGAGGCCCTAGCAGCCGGCAAAGTCACCGTTAACGGTAAGCCAGCCGGACCGAACACAACAGTGAAGAACGGCGATGTCATTTCGCATACCCTTCACCGACACGAACCTCCCGTCACAAGCCAGGAGATCGGCATTATCCACGAAGATGATGGCCTTATCGTCATCGACAAACCGGCCGGTGTGCCTGTCCACTCTGCCGGCCGGTACCACTACAACACCGTCATCGAGATCCTCCGCGCCGAGCGTGGTGGTGGTTGGGTGCCCCGGCCTTGCAATCGACTGGACCGGTTAACCTCCGGCGTGATGTTCATCGCCAAAGATCCCAAAGCAGCAGAAAGGGTTGCAAGCAAGCTGAAAGAGCGATCTGTGCACAAGGAGTACGTGACTCGAGTGAAGGGCAAGTTCCCGGACGGGGTGGTGGTCTGCGACCAGCCCATCATGCAGGTTAGTCCCAAGCTGGGGCTGAACCGGGTCCGCGCCACCGGTAAGACGGCGAAGACAAAGTTCCGCCGTTTGGCGTACTACCCCCCTCATGCTCCGGAGCCGGCTGCAGCGAGAGGGGACCGTGCTGCGACGCCGCCGCCTGTGTATTCGAACGAGGAGGAAGGATATAGTATCGTGCATTGTTTGCCGTTGACGGGACGCACGCATCAGATTCGTGTCCATCTTCAGTTCCTGGGGCATCCGATCACGAATGATCCGATTTATTCGAATCGGCGTGTGTTTGGGCCCAGTCTGGGAAAGAGCGAGGATAGCGGTGATCGGGATGATGAGATTATGGAGCGGTTGAACAACATGGGCAAGACTGAACTTCCGGATACGGTTTCGTACCGGACTCATCTTACTGCTGCGCCGCTTGTGCCACCGGGTACGGAGTCCTCCGTCATCGAGGGCATCATGTCCCGCGAGCACGAGGCTGCCCTGGTAGAGTACCACAAGCGCAAGGGCGAGAGGCTTTCCGGGGAGCAGTGTGACGTCTGTGGTACGGAGCTCTATACCGATCCTGGTGTGCATGAGCTGGGTATCTTCCTTCATGCCGTTGCCTACTCTTCGGATAATGGCGACTGGAAGTACCGCAGCAAGATGCCTTCTTGGGCTCTTCCTCCGCCAGGCATGGATGGTCCTCAGGCAGTCCCTGACTGGGAGCCGGTGCCGGAGGAGGAAGAGATCGTGGTCGGGAATGGAACTGTGCCGGAGGGCATGGAGGATGAAGACAAGCCGAAGAGGAGTCAGGGAAGTGTCTTGGTTCGGGGCGTGGGAGTGGTTGATAGCGAGAGGCTGCAGAGCAACAGCAGTCTGCTTGATCTTTCCTTGTCGTGTTAGACTTTTTGCTCTCCCATATTTGCATAGACTTGATGTTTACGACTACATGATACCTGTATGCATGGATATCAGGAGTTCTATGTTTTTGGCCGCTGGCATGTATGTAGAGCTGTGGGTACTTGGCCTAGCATTGACCTAAAGAATATACTGTTCCATGATTCCCAAGGACTGAGAGCGTAGCGAGTAGTTAGGATGGTGCAAATACAGGTTGGCAATTACAACTCAGCCAGATCTTGGTCTCATCTACGGATGCCACCACAGCGCAGAACCCACTGACGGAGTTGCCATCTTAAATCGGATCCAAGCACGTCCTACGTTCAAACACTACCGACCGATCAAAAGTAACCAGACCGAGGAAGGGAATCGCAATGGAAAAGCCCCCATTTCTATTTGATATCCCAGTGCTGGTACCAGCCACCCAATCATGCACATAAGAGAAATTCGTTATCGCCACGAGATGATTCATTTCAATTCACGACCATACAAGAAACCGAAGCGACACCTTGCAGCTTTTGCCAGAGATCCCCATCTCCAATTGAAAATGCTTTGGTATAATGATTTTAATTGTTGATTTAATTAGGCTAAAGCATTTAAGCCTCAGTGGTGACACGGCCCTTGGGGTTGGTAACCTTGACACCGAGAGCCTTGGCCTTGGCAATGATCTCGACGCGCTTGCGGGAGGAGACGGCGTGGCCGATCCTACAGAATTATCATGTTAGTTGGATGCGCTTTTCTGCGTTGCATAGCTCGGTGGAAAGGGTGGGCGTACTCAGCAGCGTAGGTGCGGTTGTGCATGAGAAGGAGCTCAACGTCCTTGGGGTTCTGGACGAGGAAAGCCTTGTGGCCGGAGGGCATCATGTGCTTGGTCTTCTTGTTGGAGCCATAGCCGATCTATCGATTCAAGCCATATCAGTATTCATTGTTTCGCTGTGCAAATCGCAAGTTCGATCACCGGTCGCGCTGTGACCTTTCACTTCCGGATCGAGATTGGAACGGAGAAAAACGTACGGAGGGCATGGGAATGTTCGACTTGAAGCGTCTACGGACGCGGGAGTCGATACCCTTAGGCTTGCGCCATGACTCAGGCACACACTTGAAGCGGTCCGACTGGTGGCGCTTGAAGGTCTTGGTGCCTGTATTTTGCAATCCTTGTCAGTCCCGATATTTCAATAGCCCGAGTGTGCATGTGTGGCAGATTGTGTCCCAGAAGTCCCGATGTATATCTCCCAAGTGTTTCATCGTATTGCCAAGTCGTTGTCGGATTCCTTGATTCTTCCTTCGAACAGTGATATCATGCTCCGTTTCTCATCGAAAAATTTCGTGCGAACCCTCCCTAATTCCTTCCTTCGCTAACACTCTTGCTATACATGGGACCTGGGCTGTGGTGGATGTGCTGGACGGGAAAACAGGAAGGCAGGATTTTGACATACGCTTCTTGACGATGGGGACGTGCTTCTTTGCGAGGACCATCTGAATTTCAATTAGTATCAATAACAACGACAAGATGAATCCATCATCCCGGCATAGAACATACCTTGTCGGTTTCGTAAGGCCGCTGGCGCTCGAGTTGTCGTGACGGGTCGAATTCGATCTCAAAAATTCGCGCTGAGGTTGGCCGCCCAGTGCAGTCGGGTGCTAACGCCTCGCTAAGCTGAAAATTAGGGTGAAAGCCCTGCCAAGACTTGCCGCTTCGGGTCTGGTGTCGATCGTTGGCTAGCTTATGTCATCCGTCTTTGACCTTCCGCTCTTATCGTCTCCCGTATCAATTGTTATGCTTCGGTTTTGATCTCCAATTCTACTCCACACCATACTGTACATACATTTTATCATCTTCTATTGCATCTGGTCTATCATTCCTACTCCTCTCAGATCTGCAGGTGCAGATGCCGGTTTTCCCCTGACTTCGCGCTACTAGTGAAGATGCCTTCCATCACCTCCAAATCCGCCAATGCTTCCTCCGGTCGCAAGCGGGTCGCAATCCCGGCTCCAGTGGTAATAGACTCCGCGAACTCAACAAGCTCCTTATTGACGCCGCGACCTTCAAACGGCACATCATAACCTTCGCCATTCACCGTCAACCGATCAAAATCCAACGTCACGACACCGTCCGCGCACGTAAACTCGAAAACGGAATCATTGATCTCCGAACCATAAGAGACAGACAGCACACCCGTAGCGCCCGATCGGGTCTTAACCAACGCATCAACAGTATCAACAGGGGCAAGATGCTCCTGCCGCAGCGACGAATGCGCAGCCACCATAGCCAGACCATCACTCTGTCCCAGAATCAAGCGCAGCGCAGCAACAACATGAACACCGCCGTCCAGAACAAACCCACCCTGGTACTCGGGTTTCCGACGCCATTCCGTTTCTACTCGCACGCATTAGCCCTTCCCCATCGATATCCAGTAGAAGGAGTACACATACTATGATACTTCGACCCAGGCTTAATCATACTCCTCATGACGACCCGGAAATTCTTAACACCGCCAAGTCTCCGCACCTCCTGCGCAGCCCGCACAAACTTGCTCATGTACCGCCAATTCTCGGCCACAGCCCAAACGGTCTTGCTGCTGACGATGCGGGAATTGTGGAGGTTAATCAGGTCCTGCGCCGCAGATAGGTCCTTCGCGATTGGCTTCTCGGACAGAACATGTTTCCCCGCTATCAGGGCCTTGCGGATGAACTCTGGCTGTACTAGGATGGGGATACTAGATCGTGGAGTACCGTATTAGCCCCGTCCCTGTCAACTTGCGTAGCATACTGTAGAACCAAACGCACGCTATAATAACGGCCGTGATATCCGACCGACTAAGCAGATCATCGTAACTTTTCCCCGACCCTGCGTCCTCCGAGTACAGGTCGACTCCGGAGACTCCGGTCGCGAGGGTTTGCGCTGAAGTGAGAGACCGCGAATAGATGGCTTTTAAGTCGAATGCGTCCGAAGCTTGCACGCCGGGCTAGTCATATTGTCCCATGGTTAAAAACGAGCTATGTTGGTTTTGTTCGGTATGAGAGAACCTACCAGGTGTTCTTCGCGGGCGAAGTTGCCTGTTTTCTCCGTTAGGGTTTTGTTTTATACAAATCTTGCATTGTGGTTAAACGTACCACTTCCTATGATGGCTACGCCGATAGGCATGGTGGGGGGAGTTCAATTAGTGTTTTCTTTTTAGTCGTGATGCTTTGTATATCCGGATCTGTATATAAAGGTTTTTTTTTTCCCAGAAAGATATGTGTGTTTCGGGACAATTGTCAATCGATAGTTCGAGAGTCCAGGAGTATGAATAGAAGGTCGAACCCTTAGATTTACATTTCTCATTGATATTCACCGGGTTGGGTGGGTCTCAGAAATTAGTTCCAGATTTGGCGGGGTTCACAAAAACGTGCGGATTTGAGAAAGGATATTTTTTTTTTCTTTCTATTTTATTTTTGTTATTTATTGAGGGAAGACTTGCCTAGATTGGTGTTCTCGGGTGGTCTGGACATATGTGCAAATGTTATATACGTGACTAGTACGGAGTAGAGACATTCTGATCGTTTGTATATCGACACAGAAACACGAATATATAACGTCGTCATGTACATCGATATACGGAGTGGACAATATGGACCTAGACATTAATAACGCCCCGCGACTGCCCAACAAAAAAGCCCAAAATTAGATAAGGTGCCTAACGCCGTAGATGCTGATCATAACCTTCATGGGCAATGAACCCGAAAAGCATCGAGTCATGTCTCATGTCAAATTCCAAACCACGAGAGGCAGTCGCTGTAAACACCAGGGTATAAAGATAACCAAACCAAGCACAAGAAGAGTAAAAGAAAAAGAAAAGAACAGAAAACGAGTATGGTAGATTTCTGTCCGGCGCAGATCACTGACCAACGAGTGCCCGGATGCGCTCGACCCTTTCCATCGCCTTCTCCAGGCGCTCAAGACGGGTCCTCTTCTCGACGTCCCGACGTTCTAACACCGCCACTCGCTCCTCGAGCCGCGCGCGGGCCTTGCGCTCTTGAGCCACCATCTCGTTGGCCTGGCTAAATAATTGCGCGGTTAGCTCCTCAAGCTCCGAACTGGCCTGCGACAATTGTGACTCCGCTGCTCGTCGCAGGCTCTGTTCGCGATCTAGCGCATTCTGCAGCTCAGCTGTGTGGTCTGGGCTGGGTTGCCGCGACGGGGGTTGGGAGACGGGTTGCGCGGGGGTTTGGGTCGGAGATGTGTTGCTGGGTCCGCGGGAATGGAGAAAGGATGTGAGAGTCGATAGACGTCCCTGCGAATTAGAGGGAGGTGATAGGGGCCGGTTCATTTCATTGGAGGAGGTAGATGATACGGAGGAGCCATTTCGCGAGGTATATGTGGAGGCTTGGGTCCGGAGACGACGAACTTCGTGCTCGTACTCGGCGAGTTTCTCGGCTGTCAAGGGAGATCACAGTCAGTATAGAACATCTCGCGGTTGCAAGTGACAGTTGAGACATGTCACGGTGCGGTCCCTTACCTGTTTGTGCAGCCTGGACACTCAGGAAGGTGATCTGTCCCTCCAATTCCTTGATCCTCTTCTGGTCAGCGGCGTGCTCGTGTACTAGACTCGTCTCCTGGCCACAGGTTGGACAGTTCTTCCCGGGAATTAGACCCATCGCGTTTATTGTGGGAAGCATGCCGACCAGCGTGGTCGATGTGAGAGCGGCAGTGGTCGTTGTGGTCGACATCCTGGTCTTTCATGAATTGCTGACGGGCTTGAGGATGAGCGCAAGTCGAGCAGGAAATTAGGTTAGGGAAATGAGAAGGATCCCCGGTCAGAACCGTGTCGCAGAAATTGAAGTACGAGTTTCAGAGATGGGGGCGATCCAGTTAAATAGAAACAGAAGGCTAGTGTTGTTAGTGACACACACGCATCGCTACCAAACAGGGAAGAAGAAAAGGAAGAGTGCCAGCCGTTAGAAAGGCTTCTGTCGACAGACAGATGGAATAAATGCAATGATGGCGGGTAAGCAGTGGAGTTACCCGACGTTAGGCGTCGATGTCTGGTGTATTGCGAATGTATTGTTTACTTGTATTCTAATCTATTCTTAGTATTTGGGGGTGGATTTATTGGATTGGGAGGGAAAATCCAACCACCGTCATATCGTACATGGGGCCCGGTTTCCTAGTTGAGGTTCTCAAAATCCAGGTCAATAATATCGGTATTTAGGATGATCGTCTCTCGGGCAATCAGACCATCTCATCTTCTCCCCCGGATTTCCATCATGGGTTGTTGCTGAGCAGACACACGTGTGTGGATCCTTTTAGTCCCCGCATGTTTGTGACGGATCATGTTCATACATCTAACGACTTCACTTCTTTCACTGCCTCCAGGGGATTAGAAGAGCTGACTTACAATTTGATTGTTCCAAGGGAACATGCCTCTCTGGTCTTTGTCTTCAAAGGAGGGAACTGCCTTGAAGCAATTCCTACTTACAAGGGGACTTTCTAATGTCCAGCCTTGCGGCCCTTTCCCCCTTGCAACCGTTATTCCCGCTATCTCTCTAACAACCCTCGCTATCTCCTAGGAAACACATACCAGCCATTAGTTCCAGTCATCTATATATCCACTTGCCCCTTACATGAAGATCTGGCATTCTTCATGTCCTGTGGTGAACTTTATTTCCTGCTTTATCGGCTGATGATATCATGCAAACGCATATACTTTCGTGCCGCCCGCCACCACGATCTGCAATGGTTGTAACCCGTTACAGCCTCAGACACAGAGTGACCAAAATACAGACTATCCAAAAAGTAGCCAGCACAAGGCTATGTCCGTTGCCCGAAACACCTCAGAACCTTCTTATCTGAGAAGCCAATAACCACCGCAGTAACGCCACTCATCGTGCCAAAGACGCTCACCATCGTCACCCATCCACCCCGATCACTGAGGAGCCCCGCGATCAATGGCCCCAATACCTGGCCACCCGACCAGGCGACATTGAACAGTCCATACGCTTGCCCCATGCCTCCTTGATTCCCAAAGATTCCCGGCGATTCCTTCTCCTGTCGCTCAACGACAAGACTGACTTCGGTCATGAGGGACACCATCTGAAGGGTCGATGCAATACCTGCGATGAATAGGAAAATATAAAGGAGGATTTGATCCTGTGTCGTATCATGTGTGATGAGCCGAAGGAGGAAAAACGTAGGGAAGTCCAGCAGGAATCCAAGGAACGCGATTGTTCGGGATCCGTAGCGGTCAACGGCATCGCCTGTTGAGATCGGTTAATGCAATCGACACTCAGTTTGCTGGTCACCAAACATACCCACTAGAGGAGAAAAGAAAGACGGTGCAAACAATGGCAGGAAACAGACCCCGACCCAAAAGGGACTCCAGTTGAATGTCTCCATCACATGCAGCGGAAGCACCTATAGCCACTGGTTAACAAAGCATTCTAGATGGTGCGACTAGGGCTCCGCATACGGTGTCGAAAGAAGACCACAGAATGGCATCGACTATGGTCGCTCCAAAGAAGAGCAACACGCTGCTAGAACACATTAAGCGCACGATAGGTGGTAGAGTGGATGTCCTTCCACTTGAAATTGGCTCGCCGCTGACCTCAGGCCAGCAAACAGAATGACAGGGATTAGCTGATATTTGGTCAGAACGATCCTGTCTGGTGGCTTGGTACACGCCATTGCCAGTTTCATCCGCACTACTCAACAAACTCTCTGTTTCGTTAGCGATCTGTGGCTGAGTCCATTTCAATGCGGTTTTCTGCTCAATCATAAAAAGCCGAAGGAGGATATCCAGAACAACTAGTCCGACGGCAATCGTAAATACGGCATCGTAACTTATCCGCGATAGTCTATACGGGTCAGCGAGGTAAGGGCATCTTTATGCAATAAAATGACTTACACGACCCCTCCGATAAAAGGACCAAAAACGGTTCCCACCGTCATAGCCATAGAGACATAACCCATCGCCGCTCCAACTTGGTCCTTTCCCACTGTATCCACAACAAGAGCCATGCCGACTGTCCAGACGACAGCGGCAGACAAGCCCTGCAGGACTCGCGCGATGACCAACGAAGAGAGTGACCGGGCAACCCAGAACATGATAGTCGAACCGCCCAACGCGAGTAGACCGAAGATGAACGGTACCTGGCGGGAGGTACCCTTGTCGGCGAAGTAGCCGAATATAGCTATATCCATGTGGTCAATCAGGTTCGCTGATGACTATAACGAGTACAAGGAACTTACGGGATCCAACAAAGATAGCACCCCCAAACGCGGCAAGCATGATTGCCATCCATTGCTGCACTGTATGATTTTGTCAACGACTCGACAACTTCTCTCAACCACAAAAGGGAAGATAGAAAAAACCACATACGTTGATCATCAGGCACAACCACCCGTGTTTTTAAAACCACCGGCAGGATGGGAACAATCTAACAAGCCCATATCCATGAGCACCTGCAAGTAATACGCAATGGGGCTACAAGTTCACACACCATGCCATAAATAAAAACATCCTATCATCACCGTCAGTACACATTGCACAGCGAACCAGTGTATATGACTCCAAACCGTAAAAACAGCCATCGCAACTACCGAGATCACAAATCTCCTCGAGGATCGGAACTCCAGCTTCCACGGCGGGGAAGCCCTCGATGCATAATTCATTTGGAGATCATTTTGGTGCATAATTTTGTTCAGCTGAGCTGCGGGGGATCAAGAACACAGATAGACAAAAAAAAAAAAAAAAAGAAAAGAGTATAGAGAAGTAGAAGAAGAAAGACAGTGTCCCCACGTCAAGGACAGATCTATAGATCTTTAATACGGCAGGTTATTCCTGCCGAACAGAATAGTATGATCGTGGAGGGTGACTTGGCCAAAGTATATTTTTGTGCTTATCTTTCCAAATCTGGCTCGGTCGACAGCAGGGTGGGATGATAAAAATCCCCAGCCTCCCCCAGGTCCGCATTTTGTGTGGATCGGATTACTTATTCGGGGTATCAGAGGGAGAAGCCTATATATCCGTAGACTACTCATTGGGTGGGCCATGACCACCACCGCATCTCGCTCCGTCCAGTGCTACAGGGATTACAGCGCTAGGGCTATGGATGCGGCAATATGAACAAAAGAAAAACTGTACTGCTCATTCTATCACCCCAGTTTAACCGAAAGAAAGAGCTAATCAAGACACGACGAAAATACAATGAAATCTCAGCGGGATCCCCTGCGTAAGTACCATACATGACTACCAGTGTCACGGATTGGAAGAGGGAGAGGGAGCAAACGGGAAGGATAGTCGTTTTTTTTTTGTTTCTCTTTTATAAGCCTGGCTGGTAAGATAGACAGACTACCGTTCTTGGGCTCCGGAAAGCACCTCTGCAGGTCGCTGAGTCGTAATCTTATTCGCATGGCTGTCTCGTCAACTAGGCAGGGACATGGCTCCGTTAGAAGAACAAGAAGAACAGGACTCCGCACGCCATCCCCCGATCCCGAACAAGACAACGAAAGGGGGGAATCACTGGACACAACAAAGCCGAGAAACGCGGAAGAAAAAGAAACCATCGTTAAGAATAACATAGCATCTTTCCATCCAGATCGGCCGTAAAGGTCACGAGTGTATACTAAGTCCATCCACATACATGAGAATCACTAGCTCGGAAGGAAACTAAGGGCAACTAGTAAGAGGGGGTAAAAAGAAACGTAGAAAACTTTTCGACATGCCGGACAACGGTAGCAAAAACTAGACGTGAATCGGGGATCTTGACTGACGGAAAAAGTCGTGAATCAATCAGAGAGAAATGGAGAGTAGAGAGAAGCGGGACGATTGGTATTGAAAACAAACAGTCATCAACATAGCCAAAAAATTCATCATTTGAAAGGAACGTTGTTCGCAGAGCAACCTCGAAAACGCGCTACTCGGAGATAGCCGTACGCGACAGTAAAAAACAAGGTACCGTACGAAGAGCCTCGTGAACAGGATTTCGCTCTGGAAGGAATGCGAAGTTTCGGTCGAGCAATGACTGCATTCGGGGTATCGTTAGATCTATGCGAACGTACGGCCGGCTCCACGGCGGTTGTTACGTTGCCTCGAGCTCACGGTGCTCCAGCCCTCCTCGTCAGCAGCATCAGCTGGCTGAGCAGGAGCCCGCCTCCAGCTACCGTTTTCCTTGCTAGGGGCGGCATCATTTGAGGCTTCGGCCTTCGCAGCAGGCTTGGCCTCCTCTGATTGATCTTGATCAGCGGCCATGCCACTCTCGTCCTCGCCGGCCCGCCGGAGGATCTCAAAGTTCTTCGCACCCTGAGGGGTATCGGCAGTATCTCTGCCGGTAGCATCGGCAGATGGGCCAGTCTTATCGCCCTTAGCCTGATCTTTGGCAGGTCGCTGCTTGTCGCCCTTCTCAGCCTTGGCCTTCTCATCGGCTTCCTTCTTTTGCCTCAATGCCAGTTGGCGCCGTTCCTCAACCTCCTTCTCTCTCGCAGCAGTATCAATCGGGCGGGCACCACCGAATGGGCTGGCCCCAGTTCCAGTTCCCGCAGCCGGGCTAGACACAGCATCGGTCACAGTTCGTTTTTGAAGGTTCAGTCTTGGCCTCGTAGGGGCAGCAGGGGATGCAGGAGCGGCAGCGGGGGAAGGAGGGTTGCTAGACTCCTTAGGTTGATCAGGACGCATCTTTGATCTCCAGGCGTTGTCCATTTCAGCTGCAGTAGGTGCCCGTTCTTGGAATTCACGTCGTGGAGGCCTTGAGCCATCCTGGGAACGTCCCTCACCCCAGGCAGGCGAGCTCTTTCTGAAACTGGATCCCTCGTTGGTGCGAGGACGGCCACCTTCTCTCACAGGGCCGGTCGGAGAGAGAGGACCCTTTCGCTCCCAGTTGCCGAAATCGCGGAACTTGCCGTCGGATTCGAAGTTGCGACGTCCACCAGTACGTTCGCTACCAGCATCGGAGAAGTTGTCCATGTTACGTCCGAAGGAGGAGCGGTCAGGCACACGGCGCGGAGCCTCGGGGGCAGGAAGAGGGCCCTTGCGAGTCCAGTCGAATTCCTTGACATCACGTTCCTTAGCTGTAGCACTGTCAGTGAGTGTATAATGAACCAAATATCGAAGCACTTACGAGGCTCTGCGATGCTGACCCGGATGGCCCTTCCCTGAAGGGTGGCGCCGGAGAGGTCGAGAGCCTTCTTCAAGCCGTCTACTGTCTCGAATTCGACGTATCCGAAGCCCTTAGGGGCTTTCGTTAACTTATCCTCCACGATACGAACGTTCGTCACAGCGCAGTCGACAAAGAGGTCAGAGATATCAGCCGAAGTCGCATCAAAGGACAAGTTTCCGACGTGGGCAGTATACGGGGGCTGAGTGGGGAGGGGCAGGGGCTCCCTAACGGCGTAACCGCCGCGTTCACGGTCTTGTTTCTCATTGTCAGATGAAGTAAAATACCATAAAGGGGGAGGGGAGTGTACCACCGAAGCCACTGCCGAATCCAGCAGACGAGAGGCCACCAGCACGGCGATCGCTGTCGAACCTGGGCTGAGGAGGGGCTATATTGTATTAGATTTGTCTATCCAGGTGGGTAGCAAACATTGTGAGCAAGCAGTGTCAATAACGTACCGGCTAGTAGACATTTGTATCAGTACGAGGTCATCCAGCCCTGATCATTGGAATAGCATCCATCACTTACCAGGCAAAGGCATGTCATCCATCTCGTCGGCCCAAGAGCCAAAGTCTAATGGGTTAGCACTGATCGCCCCGCGGAGATTCACGGGGTTAACTTACTCTCATCAGCTAAGAAGGTGCTGATGGACATCTTCTGGGCTTTCTGTTTAGGCGCTGCAGAAATGATCATTAGTATCCATTGTCGATTAAAGAAAGGACAGTGCTGTCACAAAGCGAGAGAGTAATTATGCCTGAGAGGGGTAGAAACATACCCATGATTGCGGTTGTTGGAAATCCAGAAACGCGCCAAGGGAAGCACTTGTGCGCGTCTCACACGGGAGAGTTGAGAAATAGATAAAAATGACTTCCGATAAGGAAGACTGTAGGAATGCGAAAGGTGGCGTCTAGTTTTGAACAAGACGATGTAAAATGGGGGGGTTTGCAGGAGAGCTCCGCAGTGAAGAACAGAGGGGAAAGTGAGTTAATCCGCGAGGATAATTTTTAGTGATGACGCTAGAAAAGTCAGCCTCTAAAAGTGTTGGTGCGGCTTTTCGGTTTGCGCCTCGACCCAAACCCGCGAAGAGGGCTTTTTCTTGCAACCTCGCTTTGCGGAGAAGTGGTCAAACTACTAGACCTCCCCACCTTTTTTTTTTTTTTTTTTTTTTTTTTCGTGTCTTTTCTTTAATTTTTTTTTTAGTATTCAGACGGACGAAGGAGGATTTACGTTTTGACAATTTGAAGAGGATTCATAGACTGAAATAGTAAAAACTAGAAATTCAGTTTGAAATTCAGCGGTTGATCTGCTCTTTCCTTGCAGGTGAACGCAAATGGCATTGTTCTAGAATTGTACTTCACCATTTCTGCCCTGCAGGATGCGTTCCATGATCCTTATTATACAAACGGAAGCATTTTGTTGGCTTGATGCAATTCGGTAAACACCTGAGGAACAATTAACCTAATATCGAACTGCATAGCAACCGCTGGGGCCCTAGGAATTTTGACTCGGGTAGTCAGGAACCCTAGGTGAATGTGGATTCTATTGTTCCCCAAGGACACCTTCATCAATTTTATATATACTACCCGTCGAGGTGCTACATAACCAGACCAAGCTCTCGTTGCTAATTACTATAATGTGTTTAACCAAGGGATTGAAACCTACTCCACATGAAAAAAGTAACTACCTGGAGAACAAAATAGTAGCAAAAAGAGAATAGGTAACATGTCCATACATCGCCTTACATAAGCTCATGTATCACGTGCACTTCCGCCCTTCGCTCATCCAGACAATAAAAGATGCCAATGGCAGCAGTAGTGATATATCTGGGTTTGATTCTGGCTTTTGGTTTGCGATCTGGACGGTTCGCAAGATGAGCGGCCAAAATAGTCAAAATCCGAGTTTAGAATCTAACTCTCTTTTCTCTTCCCTGAAGGTGGGAGCTCTAAGCGGTTAGTGTTGGCTTCGCTGATAAAACCTCTCTCTTGAAATATGCACTTTTTGGTACAACATGTACTGTGCTTTCCGGTTACTTACGGGTTTACCATGCAGGCTCTGCAGGCCTTGTCTATGGAGGGATTTCAGGCGTCGTTCGATCTTCTCGCCACCCGGTGATACATTCTATATCGTGTGGTATCCATTGGTTCGCCTGTGGAACCTCTTTTTGGTGTAAGCTACTTACCCTCCTGCTTTCCAGGTGCTAGGAAATTTCTTGTTGAACTTTCTTTGCAGGGCTGAGGAGCAATATCTTGAAACTCCACTATGAAGATAATGCCTCCCCGAAACAACGCGCTTATGTCAGCGCCTTGTCAGGAGGAATTGCTGGCGGAGCCGTGACAAGATTAATGGGTATTTACTATTTAGCCCTCTGAAGCTTTACTGCCAAGCGCTGGTAATTGGATGTCGATGACTGACGTGTTGACAACGATCAGGAGGCCGGCTCATTCCAGGGGTTGTCGTTTTTTCACTACTAGGCTATCTCGGGCAAGGCTCATATAATGCGATCGACAAATGGCAAATAGAACAGGCTAATACTCCATCTAAGCCAATCATTCAGCGGATCGCCGACTCGAAATGGATACCTCTCAAGTCTCTTTCGGATGATGACTATAGAGGGCTTCTAAGCGAAAAATTGCTGAGCATTGAGGCTGAGATGGCACTCCTTGATGAAAAGATCGAAGAACTTGAAAAGTCCAAATCCCGTGGATCAGATGCAGGACAACCGAAAACTGAATCGAAGTAATGCAGAGCATCGATCAGTATTCTTTTTCCTCCAAAAGATGGTCCCTCCTCCCGGAATGGCTTCGACTGCTGTTGGGATCGTATTGACTGAAGCCAGATGAATATCGGTGACTTTTATTGCTTGAAAGGATTCTGCCGCTGGAATTTCGACTATGTTATGAATTATCCATGGCGTAAATAAGTGATCTCCTGTTCTGTGGAGGAGTCGAAACTCGCTCAGTTTTACTTGCAGCAGGGGTTTGAGGGGACAACCTAGTTGAAATTACAGTATGCCCCCATGGACATGCATACATCGTCTTGTATATTAGTTTACGGGAAATGAATGGTTTGTACGATAAACTGTATAATATTAAGATTTATTTAGAAATCTGATAGGCCCGATCTTCATAGACGAGTCAAGATATAGGGAGGTGCACCCATGAACTGTATCTATTCTGTACTTGTGGGATTGGACACGTCGTTATGACCATTACGCGGGTGGAGGTTCTTGATTGGTGTAAGTAATCTTCCTGGAGAATGCTTTGTTCCGATGAAACTTCTAACATGATGGAGAGAATCGTGACGAAATGCAAGGTACTGGTAGACAAGTCAGTCACGAACGAGCTACTAATTACCCAGAATGTAAATCGTGAAGCAAAAAATCCCCACCAGAGTACCGAGAAATAGGGGCTACGTATGTACGTACTTTACAGAACATCACAGCTCACGTATATGACACGCACAGTCAAAAAGGGTAAAATGCAGCGTGGAACCCGTACCCATTTCGTTCGTAGCAAGGAATGAGCCGAGACAGCCGACCGTCCAGAACGGAAGCCTACCAGAAGACTCCCCGTTTTGGGTCCAAGTGGGCGGCTTTCCGCTTCCAGTTCTGCCCGCGACCAGCTCGACGACTAGTGGATTGACTGGCTCGACTTGTCTTTTTGCTTAAGGTTAGATAGATCTATGGTTCGTCGGATCCGAGTCACCCATCCTGTCCTATACTGCATTTCTCTTTTTGCCTTCCAACTTTCCCCCTCAGTTCAGAAGCATGAGTGACTCGCAGTTCTTACGTACCTCCTGCGTCGCTTCTCCGGCTGGTGTACAGTTCCGGTCTTAACGGAGACCTGGCCCTCGCCGGCTTCAAGCCCTTGGAAGATTGAATGCTTCGGAGGTGCTCCCCACCGTGAAAAAAAATACTAAAAAATTAAAAGCCTTGAATGACCATCGAGACTGCCAGCCTTCTTGATCGTATCGCACGTATCTACTAACGGCCTCCCAGTCTTGTCTCTCGATGGTTCAATTGTTGTGCTGGACTTGTCCTATTCAACGGATCAGCCCTCCTGACCGCGAGCCACGATGACGCTCTTCAGCCCGACTACGGTCCTTGTCGGGTTCCTTCTCCTCTACCTCTCCTCGTTTCTTATCTTCGCCATCGTTCGGATCGCCACGGGAATTTCCATACAACGCATTGGCTACTTCTCTCTCCGCCGCATCGCATACGTCCCGAAGCAAGGGGTACAGATTGAACTTCGTGGCCTTGGGCTGTCTTTACACCCACCTTCGTTTGCCCAACCGACATGGCTTAGTCTTCGATTGACCGATTTGAAAGTGACCGTGGACCCCGCCGCTCTGGCCAAGAGCAAACGAAACAAAAACCACCCCGATGTATCGGAGCCTACCAGCCCAGGGGATTCTTCCCCGCCAGAGGATGACGATAACGCTTCCCCCCAAGGACGGAGCAAGACTTGGAGATCGTTAACCAAGCTAAAGGAGCAAGTGAAGCGGCTACATCGCAAAATACACTGGTTGAAATTGGTGGACGTCGTGGCAGTCAACACTACCGTCAATTTTCTCGAAGCTGGCCAGATTCAGGTGGGGAGTCTGTCATTGGCAGTGGACACTAGACGCAAGATGGTAGACAGAGGGAAACTATTTCGCCGCAAAAAGTATGAGTCTGGTGAACAACGCCCAGCTGAATGGATAATGACCGTGCAAAATGTCCTCCTTACGGTCGACGGCGGAGAACCAACAGAATTGCTAGACAACATCGGAGTCAATGTACATGGCATGCTATATAAAGACCTTGAAGGACTTAGGGATGCGTCAATTGCCCTAAAGATCGGAAGAATGCATATTCCTTACGACGATCTGATGACACTCACGCAAAGAATCAAGAAGTTTCGGAAATCCTTCTCGGAAGCCTCGAAGAGTGAAGCAGACGATGAAGTGTCGTTTGCAGACTTTGTGGAGGAATTGGACAAGCCTGGAAGCCAGGACGACGCCCTTGTCCAAACAGTTGCCGATTCAAAGGAGTTTGCGAGCTCTCTATTGCGGGGAATACATGAAATTCAGATAGCTTTGAGCTTTTTCAGATTATCGCGAGCTATACAGCCACCTTCGCCAAAGCAGAGTTCTGTCTATCTCAACATTATATCCCATGAGATAGGCATTGACCTGCATCGGATGGATCAGAATAGCCCCGCCCATCGGATGTATTTCCAACGGAACGACGTCGCGCATCAAGCGCTCCTTGCTGCCATCTCTCTTTCGGTCAGTCTAGACGACAGTTCCGGCGAGACGGATAATATCCTTTACATACCCATGGCCACTACAACCATAAAGACAACCCTACCATCAAAGACGATTAGCTCGTTCAGTGAATGCAACCCGGAAGAGCGAAATACTAATATCCTTTTCGCTAATCTTGTGGTAACATCTCCTTCCATCGATTTAGAACCAAGGCATGTTTCCCGGCTCCTGGGATTGGCTCAGGATAGAACATCCTCCCCTCGTGGGAAAAAGAGAAACAATCATCGACTGATATCCCGGTTGCTCCCTAAAGCGAGTATCAAGCTCTCGGTTCATGAGCCTGTACTTCGATTCGTTTTGCCCATCTCTGAAGCTTCCGATGTTTCTGCGGAAGACTACAACCTACTAATATGCTCTATATCTTCAATCTCACTCGACATAGAGTCCTCTCATTCATCGGAAGGCGGTGTTCACTATTCCCTATCGTCTATTTCCCGGGTGGCGTCCCACAAACTGTATTACCAAACGCCCTTGGGAGTCAAACATAATCTACTCACAACCGATAATATGGAACTGAAAGTCCTTCTTAGTTCATCCCCGGAGGTATGCGTGATGGCTTCTGGATCGTTAAATACATGTTCCGCCCACATGGTCAATGGGGAGGTCAATCGAGGTATTCAACAGGTGATTGAACAGTTCAGAGCCCAAATCAAGCCGAAGAGAAAGGTTGCAATGTCACTCGAAGAGCGTAAACCTAGTCTTCTAAGGCGCGTTCCCCCTTGGCTGCTCAGGTTCCAATTTGAAGCTACCAGCTTGAGTCTGGAAATTGCTGGTGTGGACGAAGCGGTCTCAGAACTTTCTCGTGGCGTTTCCCTCCAGATCCATTCGTGGACCGCAGATTATAGAGCACAAAAGACCGAACAACCTAATGTGAGTATCGTACGGCGACGGACTCCGAGTCATTCTACGATCGGCGACGAATCACCCTTCAGGTTTCCTCCGACATCACCCCCAAGGCAAACACAACGTGGTGCTGCGGATGGAAGACGACTTGCTCTTCATGTTCGTGGCTTTGAGGGATTTGTAATAGAATCTGAAGATTATCTGGAGGCGGACCCTTTCTTCTCGCTCCCTAGGTTCGAGGTGGCGTTAAGTACCTTGAGCGACCGTCTTGGGCCTATTTTCCACATCAATTCCGTGATAAAGGGTATTTACCTACAGTATTCCCTTTATCGTTATTACTGCGTAGGAGTTGCCGCATCTGTGATCCAGAGCGCTTTCTTGCAACGTTCGCCAACAGCAACACCTCAGACCCTTTCTCCTTGGAATTCGCCTCCTTCATCGCCTCGCCCATCCTCGCAAAGGAATGAGCTTATTACGGCCGATGTGAGAGTCACTGTGGTTCAGGTCAAAACTTTCCTTCCCGCAGACCCCCCCATGATGCTCCAAATTTATGGACTTGCAGCTGGTTCCCACCGACTCTCCGTTCCATTTGTTCGAGCTCACCTAGTTCGGCTCCACGCTGAGGCACCTAAGCTCAAGGGTGTCTGGGCACGAATTATCGGTATGACTAATGTCAGAGTCGATTTCCGCACTGCCAAACTAAAGCAGGGCGTCAATCTGACCGAAGAGAAGTCGATAGATGTGTGGGCAGATTTTATCCGCTTGGCTGTCCCGCACCACATGGTGATGCATCGCATTTTTGACAACGCGATTAACACAGCAAAGGCCCTCAAGCAACTTCACCATCGATTCAAAAACCATACGGCCGGTTTTGACTCGTCGAGAGACCCAGAGGAACCGAAAAAAGTACCAAGGATATCACTGCGCAGCAAAGCACTTTTATTCGAAATGGAGGATGATGCATTTGAATGGAAACTAGGGTGCATATATCGTGCAGGCCTTCTAGAGCAACGCCAGCGCCAGGCAAGAGAAGAGGCATACGAGTTGAAGGTCCAAAAAATCAAGGAATGTGATCAACGGCGCGCCTCATCAAGATTGCGTGCAAAGTCGAGCCACAGAACCCTTCGCAGTGAGAGGGTTAGTGGGGAGTCAAAGAGAAGCAAAAGTGCCGATGCGAAGCCACGCAATAGTGATTCAGATGACAATAAGCGTGGGCGGGGAAGAAAATTCCGCTATGACACTGAAGGTGCAGCATGTCTCTCGGGCGAATCAAAGGTATCAGCAGACGTGGCCTGGTATCGACTCCAGGAATACAATGCAAGAAGCTGGAAGAAGAAGATCGACGGTGCCTTGAAGTTCCAGGGTACTTCGATCAAGGAAGTACGAAATCTCTTCTGTGGAGCCGATGAGCCGCCTGAAGATGTGGAGGAGACGGAGACTGTGCTCTCTATCCCGAATAGACCTGCTCTTATGGCGGCTTTAATAAGCGATATCCATCTTGTCATAGACAAACCGTTTTTTCCTTTGGAAGATTACCCAACATTCCTCCATAGGATTGGAAAAGGTATTCCGATGTCTACGCAATATGCATTACTCATTCCAATGAGCTTTCAGTTGGACATGGGAGAGGCCCGCGTCAACTTAAGGGATTATCCCTTGGACTTGTTGCATATACCAGCTTTACGCCCTGGACAATCACCAAGGCTTCCAAGCTGGTCACTTCGAACCAACTTTGTCATTGCGGAAGAGTATCGTGACTATAAATCGTCCAGACAAGTTCAAGTAGAGCTTGTCCCTCCAACCGAACTTCCGGACGGCTCCAAAAGTCCTTCGTTCGAAATAAGCGTTTGGCGATCGGTAAGCCCTGTCAAGACGTATTCTGATCCGACAATCGAGATCAACACGAGTCTCCCAACGAGCATCTCTTGGGGTATGTCGTACCAGCCTGTCATCCAGGACATGATGAAAATTATAGAGGGTTTCACCAAAGCCGAAATTGATCCTTCTGACAGGGTTGGCTTCTGGGACAAGATTCGACTGAGCTTCCATTCCCGGCTTCGGATTCTCTGGAAAGAAGACGGAGATGTTCACTTGCGCTTGAAAGGCTCTCGTGATCCGTATGTCGTAACCGGCTTTGGAAGTGGATTCGTCATGTGTTGGCGCAAGGATGTCAAATGGGAAGTCCATACTAGTGATGATCCAAAGGAGTTCATGAGTGTTACTAGTGGGGAGTATGTGCTAGCTATTCCGGACTACAGTCACGAAGCCCGCTTCATGGCGGAGGCCACGGCTCAGGATCTGGAAACCACGTCGACATCAAGCGAGCTAAAAAATGCGGCCCACTTCAAGAAAGTTGTGATGAAATTGTCAGGCGAAGTGAAATGGGTTGTAGGCCTCGTTTTTGAACGTAATGTCGATGAAAACAGGCGGTCATTCGAATTCATGCCGCACTATGATGTTATTCTCCAGAATCCAAAATATGTCAGTCCATCCGAACGTGCGGTCTATGACGCTTATCGTGGGTTCCGGAGTAACCATATCCATCTATCAATCTCCGTGCTCGCCCCAGAGAGTAGGGATTGGTCTGTTGACAAAGTTGAATCATCTACTAGCTACAACACAGTCCATCTCACTCCACGGTTCTTCACTCATTTTTTCAATTGGTGGTCTCTTTTCTCTGGGGTAATGTCACTTCCTGTTCGGCAAGGTCCATTGTGGCCCGGCATTACCAAGACTAGCAAGAAGTTCAACCGCCATCTTGCTACTGTAAAGTATCAACTGCTCTTCGCTCCTTTGTTTGTAGCTCACATGTACAAGCATAAGGATCGTGAAGACTATGGCGAGGATGTTGTCACAGCGACAGGAATCAAGGTTCGCTTGGATAGTCTGAAGCTTGATGTACACCAAAGACGTGAACAGGTTAAGACACTGGCAAAGGGACGCCTCAAGCAGACGCAGGCGAGCGCCATGCGGATTAACCAAGCCGAGCTAGATTTGCAAGCTGCGGACTTCAGAGCTGTTTCGGCTTCCATTGAAGGGACAAACTTGGATGATATTGAGCAAAACAAGAATGATATTATCTCAACGTTCCAGCAACCTGTGCCCTCCGTCGATCTTTCCCGGTTTACCATCCCGGATCACAATCTTGATTGGGTCGATATGGATGATTTCGTGGAGCTGGATTGGATCCTTCCTCAAGAGTCGAACCCGCGAACGCAGATTTTGCCTTTAGCATTTACACCACGATTTACTTATTTCCGCCAGACAGATCATGGGGACATAGGTCCGGACGAGACAGGCTACAGTACTTTTGGCAACGAGCCTACTCATGCGTGTGTTATGTCCGAGAGTAATGAACCACGCAGAGTGCAAATGGCGTTGATCAGGGAGCGCCTTGCCCACGTTGAAACGCAGGTTCAGGACTGGGAGCGCACAATTGGAGAGCAGGAACTTCGCATGGCCAAGGATGTTGATCAGGACCCTTCATTACGGACAGAGCATGAGAATTACGTCAAGCAGGCGCAGTCTCTCGCTCGGCGACGGGCTTTCCTTGCTTCTGCACTTCAACGTCTCGAGCGGCAACTCGCTCGAGAAGAATTGTGCTCAACGAAAATAAGCCCCGAAACCGTCGCAGCTGATGTTACCAACCGAGTAGGGACGGATGCAGACTCGAGTAGCGATGGCAAGGATGCGGATATGGATGGGCTTTCTTCGTCACCTCACGATGAGTTTGCGACCAATTTCAACAATCGTTTCATAATACACAATACTCAGCTAAAATGGAACAACTCACTAAGGAACATCATATTGCGTTACAGTCACCAGGTGAGCCAAAGGCGTGGATTTGTGTATTACATGTCTCGAAGGGCAGTCAAATTTATCCTCGATATCGTCGACGAACAAAGCAAGAACCAGAGAAGGTATTCCAAGTTGTTCAAATGCGCATCAAGACGTCCCTCCGACATTCGTGGCCTTGTGGATAACGAAGAGGATGGAACCGTGGAAGATCGTATCGAGCAACTGCTGAATGACGCGAAACACTTCGTAAATGCAGACGAACACGAGGATCCTGACCACAAGAAACAAGACAGTTCAAAGTCTGATGATTCTAGTGAGAATATTTCACCGGAATTCACACCGCAAAATAGCTATCACTTGCGGCTTATCGCCCCTCAGATCCAGCTCCAAAGCGAGAAGAACCAAAAGTCGGTCGTATTGATTGCCGCAAAGGGCATGCAGCTGAAGGTCGTGTCAATCATGGACAAGGAACGTGTTTCTGACGATGTCAGCGGTCTGGTACAGCGCCGCTTCTCCCTCGAAATGGATGGTGCTCAATTCTTCGTTGCAACGCAGAAGAATTTGATGAAACATTTGCAGTTCTACGCAGGCAACAAGTACGGCAATTCTCCAGGCTCGGCATGGCCACCTTGGTTGACTATCGAAGCGATGTTTGATTTCGAGTTGAACCCATTCGGTTTCTCAAGAATTGTTCAGAAGACTTCTGCCAGCTTGAGATACGACAAGTATAACAATCTTCGTCTGAAGTATAACGAAGAAGTGGCAAAGGGACAACCTGACCAAGAGCGTGGCCTCGGCAGCGAGGAATCCAGAATTGATCAAATCAGCGTCGAGTTTCCTCACGTCCGCGCTATCTGCGATTCGGTTGAATACTACTCCATGTACATTATTGTGCTTGATTTGCTACTTTACAGCGAGCCTCTGGAGAAAGTCCGGGAAGAACGCCTGGAGAGGATCATGCTCAGTTCTGACTTCAGCGATCTTAGAGGCGCACCGGAGATGGTTTTTAAACTGCAGTCTCGGATTCGTCATCTGGAAGAGATCAAGGAGCATTTCCAAATCCATGCCAAATATCTCGACAAACAAGGCTGGGCAGATCGCATGGAGCTTGAAAAGGACCTTGCTCAATGCGAAGACGAGTTGTTCTTCTTGATGAAAGCAATAACAACTTCCCAGCGGAGAATTGATCCGACAATGTCTGGGGCCCATGGCCTCCTGCGTTGGAACATATCAGCCCATGAGGTTGTCTGGCACCTTATGAAGGACGAAACCGAACCATTGGTCGAGTTCCAGCTACGAAATGCCGAATTTGATCGTACTGACAACAGTGATGGGTCTAACCACAATCTCGTAGCAGTTGAACGACTGTATGGATTGAATCTTCTTCCGGACGCCATCTACCCTCAAATCATTGTGCCGTATCTCGATCAAGCTAAGCCTCTGGACTCACCAGATGATTACATGATTAAGGTCAAGTGGCACATGCTTGAAGCAGTTGCTGGTATCCCTGTTTTGGATAATTTTGAGGTGTCACTTTTCCCGCTCAAGATTCAACTGGAACATGAGCTTGGCCAAAAGGTGTTCGAGTACATATTCCCTAATGTCGGGGCGAATGCGTTTGAAAACGGGGGCTTTTCGCCCTTAATGGTCAAGGACATGAAACCACGGGAAGACTCCGACGAAGATGGAGAGGAGGCAGAAAGTCTGGTTCCGCCTCGAAGCGCCCATAGCAACACGGATGTCTCAACAGAAGACCTGCAGAAGGGGCCGGGCGCTATTGAACTGAGGCTACAACCGACGTTCACGTCATCTGATGATGCTAGACCCCGATCTGCACGCTCTAACCACCTGAAAGGCCTCGCCATGACGCCCCTTCATAAGGATAGCAACCGGCTTGGTCCCTCCGAACCTTCTCGTCAGACAGCGCGTCCGTCAACTAGTGGCGGTTTATCTACTAAGAGATCGGCCGACAGTTTACGGTTACTATCAAGACAAGGCACGGACAAAACCCTTGCAAATGGCTCGGGCGCCGGGGCCGGTGAAGATAAAGGGAAGAAATTCGGCTTAGCCAAACTACCTAATAGAAACAAGTCCAAAGCAGCCACCGACGATCTAACCCAGATGATTTCTCGCGCATCGAATTACATGACGCTAGCCCATGTCAAGGTGCGAGACGTTGTACTTTGCTTGAGCTACAAGGGCAAAGGAGATCATAACCTGGAGGACATTCACGACTTCGTCTTCCGTCTGCCAATTCTGGAGTATCGGAACAAAACATGGTCCAACTTGGACTTGGCTTTGCGACTGAAGAAAGACGTTATCAAGGCACTTATATCCCACGCACCTGCGATACTTGGGAATAAATTTTCACATCATCGCCCTACAAAACAACAGCAGAAGAAATATCGTGATATAGCGAACTCTGCCCAGCTGCTTCACAACACTGATAGTGCGGCAGTCACGATATCCGACAAAAGTCAGACGAGCCAGGACTCGAACAGCGAGTACTCAGAATCACAGTCGCAGAGGTCTGTTCATTCCGGAAGCTCTCGACGCCTTCGTTCGAATTCCTTAGGGTCCAGTATGCTCAGTATTGAGCAGAGTGGCCTAATGTCTGATGCTCGATCTACTAGTGAGGTCGACGTGGATGCTCGCTGGGAGGTTAGTGTTAAATGATTCTAATAATACTAAGAGTTTCGCTAACAACTGTGCAGCAATCTCGCAGGGTTGTGAATCCTCCATCCCGGCCCGTGACTTCAGGTACTGCAATAGCCCGTTCCGAAACTAAACGCTGGGACGGGGCAGATGAGAGGTGAGCTATATTCGTACTGAGCTGTAGGTTGCCTGCGCTAACTGCGATCTAGTCACAAAATGACGATCCGTAACTTTGGGCGCAAATTAATACCGTCCAGAAAGTAATCGTTCAACAGAAAGGACGTGTATTATGGCTTTACAACTATGTCCGATCGGCAAGCAAGCTCGCTTTCCTAACCATTTATCCTTCTTATCTTACATTTTCTCCGTCACCCTCTCGTGGCCTGCCATTTTCTGCTGCATGATACCCTAACTGCAATGGGTCGTATATAGGCGTCATCTGTTTCACTGGCTTCATATTATAAACATGTTTTTGATTTACTGTGTCAATTTTATCCTGCTTGGCTAATTGTGACCTTCTTGTACTTACTCTGTCGTTTTTGTTCTGGGGTATAGCTCGAGCAATGGCCTCGAGCCTCCTTTTGCTTTTGCTGTGTATACTTTTCCGCCTTCCTTTTATCTATTATTATCATTACATGGGAGCAGGGGCGCATTGGAAGGCTTCTACCAGTTTAGCCGTGAGCGACTGGAGACAAGACCTATACATGCATCGGGTGTATATCTAGGCTGGTGTATAGATAGACGGTATATTGGAAGGGATGCTAGCGTAGTCTTGTACATTGAAATTTATGTCACAGTTCAATAGCTACTTCATTTAATATCACTTCAAACCTGCATTATCCACCGAATATAAGTCATGTTCCCTTCATCAAGCGCAAGTCTTCTGAACGAATAACTTGTCTACAGAACTCAACCACAAGCTGTTCCATCAGAAGAGTAACCAAATATATCTCTATTTACCCTGACCAACAGCACTTGTAGCCTTCTCGCAAATCTGCTTAATCTGTCCCCACCTACAAAGCAACACCTCCAACCTACTCTTCTCCCACTTCTCCCCACCACTACGTCTCCTAGACCCACCTAGCTTCTCCAACATCGACCCAATAATCTCCATCGTCCTCTCACACTCCTCAAGATAAACCCCAATCCAACCCCGAATCACCTCCGCCGACTTCCCCGCGTCGAAGGCCCGTTTCGACCGACCCTCGATGTAGATCCGGAAGTCCCGTTTGGACATGTATTTGAGACAGGCGGCTGTTTCGATGCCGCTGCTTACGCCGGTTTCTGTGACTTCGAAGTTGCTTTTTCGGGAGTTGTATTAGTATGAATGGGATGGTGGGGAGAATTACTGGGATGTTGACGTACCCGAAACACCCTTGGTGGACTAGTTCTTTTTTATCGGTTGTTGTTAGGTCTTGGGAGATTATGTCGTCTAGGTATATTGAGTCGGATTCGTTCTTGTCGAGAAAGAAGCCGTCTGCAGGGTTTCTCTTTTGTTAGAGGTGTATGATGGGGGTGGGGTTAGAGGGAACTGACATTCGACGAAGAGGAAGTCGTTTGAGTGGGCGCCGTAGCTCATGTAGACCTCTGAGCCTTTTTCTGTGGCGGTGATTAGCCCTATTCTTCTACCGTTGGTTCAGTATACTTACCGTATCGTCTAGTTGCCCGGAATGTGTAGTCGATATGGTCGAATCTGACCTCACATGCCTTTTCATCTGTTAGGTAGGGCAGGTAAGGGAAGAATGAGTGGGCTAACCGCGTTATCCTCGTGATTGAAATAATCAGCATAAGGGACCATCGCGATGGCGTCGTTCCAATCCTCCGGTTCGCCCTTTCCGGGGGAGATATAGTAGAAGCTTCTTGAGTTGATGATGAGCCAGTAATATGCGAACGTCTTCCACTCTGTTTTGGGGAACACGGAGAGAACCTGTTCCCAGGCGTGTCTGAGTCGCTTTTCCTCTTGCGCCAGCATGTTCTGATACCGGGTGTCGTAGTTGATGTCTACGGGTACCTTTTCGAAAGAATTCCATAGCCCAGATACAGAGGGCGGGAGCAGACTGGGTGTGGAGGAATTGTCCTCGTCTTCGAAGGCAGAATTAGACCGTCGCAGATGAGTCGGCCATAGTATAGGTGTGCTATCTTCGAGCTCCTGCCAGTTTGGCCAGACGTTGCGCCATGCGTCTATCTCTTTCAGGGCTTTGGCGTCCCCGTGCGTGAGATATGCGGCTAGGATGCCGTGCACGGATGCGCCCTCTGGGAAGAGATCCACGAATGAAGACGGGATGGAGTCAATGGATAGCATTGCCGTTTGTGGGACAGTGAGCATGATCTCTCCCTCCTTTCGCGTGATGGCTGGTCAATCATTGTAGCGACGTTGTACGGTTGTATCTTGTTGACGTACTCACTTCTATGGTCTTGGTTGCAATCATTCCTAACCGGCGGCCGGGGAATCGAGCTGGCGCTATGCCGTTGATCTCGATTCCCTTCTCGATGGCCCATTTGGTGAAGGCGAGATGTTCTTGACCCGGCAATTCGTCCATCTCTGCTGCCGATTCTTCTACTGCCTGGGAATGTTGATATGCCTAGGTTGAGTCGTCGCGAATGCACCCAGCTAACAGTAACTGTCTCGACTCTGGCCAATCGGAGTGTGCGATAGACCGGAAAAGGCTTACATAATCTGGCGGAAATTCCGTGATTTCTCATCACAAAAATCTCCAAGGGGACGGAAAAGCTACAATTCACGACACAGGAACTCACCCAGCCACTAGTTCTAGTCGTGGCGATGGCTTCTGAGCCAGTCGCATCGGGGCCTGGCGAGGCCAACCCGGAGAACCCCGCAATGGCAGCCCCAGATTCTAAGATCGACCACGCCGCATCTATCCGATACTGGAACAGCGTCGCTGCCAACTCCAACACCATGCTGGGCATGCTGGGGAGCTACCCCTGGTATACACGCATTGATCTACGCGGCTCGAAAAGTTTTCTTTCCAAGGTCCGACGATTGGTGCCCGGTTGCACCACCGAAGGGAAATTGAAGCTGGGAGCTGACTGCGGTGCGGGGGTGGGGCGCGTCACGGAGGGGTTCCTCAAGGATGTCTGCGAAACCGTGGACGCAGTCGAGCCGGTCGAGAAATTCACCCAGGTTATACACGACAGCGCTCTGAAGCGATCTGGTGTGGTGGGCGATATTTACACCGTCGGTTTGGAGGGGTGGTACCCGGAGAAGAAATACGACCTGATCTGGACTCAATTCTGCGTGGGACATTTAACCGACGTGCAGTTGGTTGAGTACTTTGTGCGGTGTCGTGAGTCTTTGACCGATACGGGAATCGTGGTTGTCAAGGAGAACCAGTCGACTGATCTCAATGGAAATGATATGTATGATGACGAGGACAGTAGCGTGACGAGGACGGATGAAAAGTTTAAAGAAATCTTCAAGCAGGCTGGATTGATCCTTGTCACATCCGAATTGCAGCTCGGATTCCCGAAGAATTTCAAGCTGCTTCCTGTGAGGTTCTATGCTCTGCGGCCGAAGAGTTGAACTCACTTTCCAACATTGTCACGCGCCTTCATACCTCAGGAGTTAGATACCGGAGTGTCTGGATATACCCAACGGGGTTGCAAGCGAACCAGTGTGATGTCTGGTATTCCTAGTTCCTGGCCTGGCATCCCTATTTGCTAATGCCAAGCTCATGCGCCATCCGCCGCGTCGTCATGTCCAACGGAACCGTCCGTCGCTTTTGGATACGGCTGACAGTCGATGTGACTAACCCCTTGATCATTATACGACGGCATCTGAAAGGTCATTTCAAGCTTGACTAGCAGCCTCACTAACAACGGGATGCAAATATTGGGCAAAAATATACATTGACCTAAATACATTAGAGCTAGGGTATCTATATACAATACATTGAATACACGTGGATTTTAAGCATATCGTCGTTACCCTTGCTGTCCACAGCTGGATCATTGTCACAACTTCCGTTGAGATATCAGGGTTCATGGCGTGGTTGGACCAACCTGATTTTCCAATGAACTGCTGGGGTCAAGTAAAGGCGTGCTTGTTAACCCCCCGAAGTTTGCAAGCGCGCAAAGACAACTGGATGGATGATAAAGGAAAGATTGATCACAACCTGCGCCTTTCTGTCATGCAAAACATTGAATCATACGTTTGAATGGCCGTCAGACGGGGTAGATTGTGTAGAGGGCTTTTCCTTGTTTTTCTCGCGGCCCCAAGGCCATAAATGTTCGTGTATTGACTCGAGGCGAGTCCGATCAGCCGGCGCGCTAATATCATCCGTGTATGGAATACCTCCTTGACCGCGGTTTTCAGCCCATGCCTTCTTCTCACGACGAAGATCACTTTGGACCCACGGGATGGTAATTAGCGTCCAGACGCCGGCCCAAGCGAACGGCAAGGACCACCCAAGCTATGAAGAACGAACCCGTCAGCTTTCCATGTAATCGATCATCAAAAACGGGATGGGCGGTTTACCGTGTATGCAACAGGTCTTGGTGTCGTAAAAACAATTGCAGTGATGGCGGCGGCAAAAATAATGGAGCCCCCGGCCCAGAAACAGTTCATTTGAAAGAGCATACGGCGGAAGTATGGGCTTGAAAGATACCGGACTCGAAGGGCATACCGGAACTTCTGGCCCCCGCCCCCATCCACTGCTACCACATCTTCGATCATGACATATAAAGCTGTGGGCATTGTAGAGCCCTTTGGGGTCGAGGAAATTCGGAAAGGAGCCTTGAAACCTAGCACACGGAGAATATCGAGGGCCAAGTAGACACCACCGAAGTAGAACATGACGCTTGGGAGAACCATGGCTACTAGTCGCACTATAGAATTATAAGTATGGGAGAGAGCAATGAACGGTAGGGTATGTTACCATAGGGTTCCGGCTGGACGGTTCCCCTGGCCTCTTGTTAGTATATAACACAGCAACTATCCAGAACAATGAATACTTCCGAAACTTACACGATGAGTTCAACGGCGAGGATCAGCCAGACGATGGTGAAATTGATATGGAAGAAATCCAGCTGCAATGGAACGTCAGTTCCCAATATATTCTACCCTCGGGGCGTCTTGATCAAGCCTACCCATGATTTTCGTGCGTTCAACGGTCGAGCGCGAGAATCCTTTCGGAACAAGTTATAGAGCCGGTAGAAGTATTCAAATACAGAAATTCCTCCCAATGAAGCTGTCACAATGGTAAAGACTAATTGCACGGATCGGTTAGCACGTATGTCATGCCTGCGTATACACCGAAGACTATGCCAGGAACATACCCAAGTTATGCGACAGGTTAGTGCCATACCACAGACCAAAGTAAAGCGCTATGGGTTGAGCGAGGGCATCAATAACGAATAATATCCAAAAAATCGCGATTGACTTCTTTCGTGTCCGTAATGAGTAAGGGAGCGGCGGAGGTTCCAAAGGGTTGGTGCTGGCGGTTCCTTCTTCCATCGCTATAGCTCTAGCGATGGTGAGGATATGCGGAGATTAACTGGGGTTCGACAGTATTGTTGCTGATAGGAGATCAATGGAAGGGAGATTGTCATGCAACGAGATTCATGGTGTGATCGAAGAATGGTAGAAATAATCCGAGTGTGAGTGGCGAGAACGGGGCTGAGTTATTGCCGCTGTCAAGGCACGTTGGGACTGGTGATAGTTTTATGTGGGCTGCAACCAATTCATTGAGTGCACCGGACGGTAGACGGGAGAAGATTGTTCTAGGTCGAGAAAGATGCAAAAGGACCGGAAACAAATGGAGTATTTTTTTTCTTTTCTTTTCTTTTTTTTTTTTTGGGCTGGCTGTAAAGTATTAGACTTTTCTGGGTTGAACAAACAAGGTGCCTGACGTAACCGGACCCCGTGATGTCATTTGACATCTTTCAAGATTGCAAAGTGTATGTTTAGATCAATAACTAGTTAATTAAATGTCCAAGACGGTATGCCGAGGAACAACACCAGCAGCAACAACAACAACAACAGCAGCATTCTTGATTATCTTCCCCTCCGAAAATAACCATGAATACCTTACAGTCCACACCTGCCTGATTTTCGGAGTACGTAAAGTTTCACCTTCCGTAGGATCAAAAACTCGAAGAAAGGTTTTGCATATTATTGGCTCCGTTTGTTGCTATCGGCGGTTGGCTGTCGCCGAACTTCCGATGGCAGCGAAGCACAGCTACAAAGTACTACGCAGTACGACTAGTAGTATGGAGTACTGTATCTACGTATCTACTACATACCTCAATGTGTGTACCTGAGTTCGAGACTTGATCGCTTCGTTATTCAGATGAATCGATGTATTAGACTAAAATCAATTATTACTATTCTCTCGAAGCAATATCCCAAAATTCTTTGCTTCTCGGTTTACTTGGTTGTCCTGCAGAATTTCAGGTAAAAGCTGGAAAGAGTAAAAGGCGAACCCGGTCTAGCCGGCCGATCAGCGACGATCCCTTTGGATGATGCATTAGGTGCGTTATGCCGAGAAATCGAGTGCTGTATGACTAATTATGATAGTATAACTTGTGCAGCAAATTCAAGTAAGATTGCGTATCCTGAACGGTTCCTTCAAATCAAAGCACGAAGGACCTGGAAGCTAAGGATTTCAAGTAATTCAAAGCGAGTGCTAGGTACCATACTACTAGTGGTAGTTTAACCCTATTTGTGATTGAACGAATCATGCCACTGAGACTCAAGACCTTCATTCGATGCCTGAGAACCATGGCAGACATCACGTGCCGGGAGACCCGCCACCCCCACCAATTTGCTGCACATAATTTTTCACTCTACGGCGATGGTTCGAATCTCGCGCTCAACGTGGATCGAAGGCTTGTCAATTTTCTTTTTGCGACGGAGAGATTATCCCCCAGGTGATGAGTTGAGATCAATGGGAACACGTCAAATTTTTTTACTCCCCCCGTTCCCTTACCTATTGGCCGCAATTCAGCCATGTAAATAGGATGGCCCCTAGTCTACGAGAGTTGATTGATTTTCTCCTCGCAGAGATTGCTCTCTGCGGTGATCAAGGTCAGTTCGCTGTCTTTTGTGTTCTTGTTATGAGGGTCCACTACTGCAGCACCGGCTCTAATTTTGGCGATTTGATATCCAAATCCCTGCATCCTGCTTCTTCTGGCGCTGTGATCAAAACTCTCTTTTTGTTTCAAAAATTTTCAATAAGACAATTGGATGTACCATAAAAAGTATAAGGAGACTAACGTACTCCAGGCGCTTCTCCTTCCGATGTCTTGACGTTCATCAATACTTTCTATGCCAAGGCTGCACAAGATGCATCCACCCGCAGCCATGTCGTTGACCGGCAATTTCAGGAAAAAGTCTGGTCGTGGCTAGCAAGAAACCCTGAAGTTTCTATTGGTGAAAATAGAGAATGGAATGCTCTGAGTTTTAGTGATGTAGAACGTCGTGTTAATGATGCATCCAGCTCTGAGCACACTGCCCAAAGCCCAATTCGTGTTTTTGTCTCGAAGGAGAGGACATGGCTTGCCATTACAGGCCATGAGCCAGACGAAAACAAACTTCTTGCCACTGAATTCGCTCTACTATCTATCATCGCATCGCGCAAGTCGAATGGTATTGCTCAGACGGAATTGGTGAAACTGAGCGGCCAAGACAAGCGCTCAGTCCCCAAGCGAACTGACCAACTGCAGCAAAAAGGCTACATTGAGAAGAGGGCTATCCAGATCAAATCAACCCGAACTAGTCTTTGCACCCTACGTAAATTTATGCAAGCAGAGCAATCATCTGCGGAAACCACAAAAGACCAATCCTCGGGCCAACCACAAGTGATCGACTATAAGGAATTCAGCAAGCAGCTTTTCAGTATCCTTCGGGAGCATGAGATCATTTCCCGGGTTGATCTCAAGAAAATTCTCGGCTTCGCGGATAGATGGCGGTGGCGTATCCTCTCTCGTGCTCTGCGGAAATTTGAACGCATAGGCGTCTTAATGCGTGTCAAGGCCATGTCGCAGTTTTCTGAGAATGATAAACATTATTTTGCTTGCGTGAAGCTTATACGAGAACCGACCGAAAAGGATTTGGAGTTGTTCCATGAATTTAGTCGAGGCATCTCAACCAATCTGGAGCAGGATGATAATGCGGAACTGGATGAAGACGTAGACCCGAATGATGCGACAAGGGAATCTCCTTTGCTAAATAATGGTGAAACGCTCAATGTGATGAAACGAGAGGAGGATACAGATGAAGCAGGTCGCATTCTTCCTGTGTGGTCTCCAGACCAGACTATCCACAACCTGATCCTTGACGTTGTCGAAAATGCGGGGACTGACGGAATTATGAATCAGGTGCGTTAGATTAAAAGAGACAAAAAATGGCTACCTGTCATCATTCAAGGAATGTAATCTGACTTACCTACCAGCAAATCATCAGAAAATGCTTTGGTGGTTTCTACCGTCGGCCACTGGAGAACACAATGAGTCGTCTGGTAGAATGTTGGCAGCTGTCACAACCATTGCATCTACGCCATATGGCTATTGTACGAGACACGGTACTAAACCGCACTATAACTCAGTATAACCATTTCACCGCAACAAACTTTGCAAAGCTTGTTGAGTCGGGCGAGTCAGCCTGGGAAGCTGTTGAGTTTACCCCGAAAAATCCGAAGGTGGACAAGATTCGCGCACCGCCTGTTGACGCACAGCCTGAGCTGGATAAGTATGGACTGCCTGTGGCTGTACCTGCAAAGGAGCTCCTGAAAAATGGCGATGTTTCTCTTTTGGAATGCATAGTTGCAGTGGACCCGTCAAGCTACAATGTCACCAACACTGATGCCGCAGCAATCCGACTTAAAGATGGAACATACGGTGGGTTATTCCAAGTCCGAGGAACCTTGATGTTATCCACAGCACTGACGATTCCTAGCACTCTACTGTGGGCAAACCAAGGCGCCTGCGGGAAGTAGAAGGCTTGCTACAGGTTCTGACATAGTAACTCCGAGCAGACCGAAAAGACCACGCCTCGATGTATCAGATTCGGAGATGGGTGAAAAAACCCCAGGCAGTTCTATCTCGACTGTCAAACGCCGGAAAGTACCAAGGGATGAGTCTGCAAAGTTCCAAGGAATGTCTGAGATCGAGAAGCTTAGAGCTCTTGGTTTAGATGAGACTTGGACAGAGTACAACGCGCTGCTGATTCAACGTCCACATTCTGGAGTTTATGTCACACCACGTGGAAGGCGAAGACCTACTGGCAAAAGACAAGGTCGTCCAAGGATCAGTCGAATTGCTGTCTTCAAGTCCTCGAAGCTATCGTCTTTTCCCTGGTTTATGGAAGAAGCTGAAGGAGGCGACCAAGACGGCGGATCACAGCAGCCTTCTCGGGAACAGACTGTCGAAGAGACTGTTGAAGAAAATGTCGAAGACACACCTGTTCCCACACCCATTCCCACACCTGCCACGGCAAGTAGGATCTTAGATGCTGCTCCTGAAGATATAGATGCCACACCTTCCCGAGGCACTAAAAGACGCTCAAGGCAACCCGCATCTAAACTTGAATCTAGCCCAGCAACTATGCGCAATCCAAAACAGAGACGCATTACGGACTTTACCACTAAGGCTAATAGTGTTCCTATGATTGGTATCAGAAATCCTGCGGCCGTTCCAGCTGAAGACTCAAGACAGGATAGCCCTGATGTTGACAATGATGATAAAACCCAAGGGAAGCCATTGAAACGGAAGAGGGCTGAGTCACCCAACCAAAATAGCCAAGAGGTTGTAACCGAGAGGAGTTTAAGAGAGAGCAAGGTTCATGCGACACAGGCCCTAGAGGTACCGTCGTCCAAGAAGCCTCGCGAAGTAGTCAGAAATGAGGCAAATAAAGACGCCACAGGCGCTAAAGACAACCTTACAACGGATCATGCTCCTGTTAATGACTTGAATGGATCGGCACCAATGGAGACAGAGGAATGCAACACGGCGCCGACAGACGGGGTTGCAGTGGACCAAACACCGGCATCTGGGGCTGTTGTAGACCGCCAAGAAGGCAACGCCAACCCCTTGGAGCGTCCAGATACGGAAACGCTGGGTGAGGGCAGCAGAGCGAGAGAAAATGTGAAGGAAAAGAAAGGTTCTGTCGGTTTCATACGGCGAAAGATTATTTTGGACATCGTCGAAAAAGCTGGCGGAGCATTCCCCATGGGAACTGAGATCTGGTACCCGTTCGCGACTGCATGGAGGAAGACCAAGTACAAAGAAACCCCCGACCTTCGTACGATCAAAGCAACTGTGAAACATATAATCGATGCTGGAAAGCTTCGCCAATTAACCTTTAGTGGGAAGGATAACAAAGGGGTTATGGTAACAAAGAATATCATAACTAAACCCGACATGCGGGCAGATGACCCCCTGGTCATCGATATGCAAAAAAAGATGCTGGCTGCAGGCTCCCGGCATTACATTCCAGACAATGTCGACTACGATCCTGAAATGACAAAGACTGGTGCAAGGAGAGTCACTTTTGGAAAAGACGGCAGAGACCCCAATACGTATTCCAAACTTCCTGTCGAGTCAGCACTCACAGTGCAATTGCAGTATAAACCAGGCTTTGTTGTAGCCCAGGAGAAGAGGAAGGGTCTCAGCGTTCAGAAGCGACTGCTGCAGAGGATCGGGGAAGGGAAGGAAAATCATTCAAAAGTGGTTCGACTCTTGTCACTCCAGCGACCGTTGGCACAAGACTCTACTACTCCTGGAATGACTGCTGCTACAAGGCCCGATCAAATGGCTAACCAAGGTAGAAGGCGGATCAAACCAGGACGTCGACCTTCCGTACTTCAAGCGCAGGACGGCTCAGCCGCCGAAGGTGGCCGGAGAATGAGACGCCTTTGGATTCCCATATCGTCTATGGCACCATACGCGATGCTGATGAACTCAAGGCAGACGTTCTATGCAAATACAGGAACCTTTTCAACAGACGGAGGCCTTGCTGCTCTGCGGGCTGCAAGGCATGACCAGAAGAAAGCGCGCGAGTTACCACGTACTCTAGACGCCACCAGCGACAAAACACCTGAGCTGCCTCATTCGCTTGATGATTTGTTTAGCCAGACACGGCGACGCCCTGTTGACTACTCCGAAAGTGTAGACCCCCGATCGAACCGGTTCTTTTATGATACGAATGTGATTATGCGATGGGAACTTCAAAACGAAGGATTACTTGACAAGAAGAGTGCAGATCTTTGGTACATCAATCAGACAGTGCAGAATAGTTTTGATAGCGCTGGAATAGAGGGTAACATACGGTTTGACGTTGATGAACCGGAGCTTCCAGCGCGTCCCCTGCCAGAGCCCAGGGTTACCAGGCAAAAGGGGCGCCGATCCGACTTTTCTGCACAACCTGGTACTTTTGGCACAATGACGCTTCTCGAACCTAACCGACTCCCGATATCTCGGACACTGGCTCCTGGAGTAACGCAGAACCGTCGCTTGGAGAAACTCAATGCATCAATGGCAGCTGGCGATGAGTTCGATACGACAATACAACCCACTGGATCTCGAGCACCTGCTCGTCGGAATCGCACTGGATATCAATTGCCGCACTTGCTGACTCAAAGGATCATGATTGCGATTGTTGTGGTCCGTGCCTTAGCGGGGGGTTATGAAGGTAAAGTTGTCGACTGGACACTCTTTTCTAACAGCTTTCCGGATTATGATCCGCTTTTCATCCAAGCGAAAGGGAAGTACGTGTTAAGCAAGAACCGGCTCCAGTTGGCGAAAATGCAGAGCGACTTCCAAGAGCGTTATCTTGAAGCATACAGCAATGGCCAAGTTCCTCCGATCAACTACGATGATCTCGAGGGGTATGATTGGGAATGGATTGTCGATTGGGCAAACGCTCAACTCGATGTCCCCAAATCCGAAAAGCTCCTTCCGGACCTCCCCGCCACACGAGAGCAATTTGACAGTGTATTCGAGATTCGGGAGGAACCGCCGAGCACTCTGGATGATATTTATCAAACCACTCAGCCATTGACCATCAATCGCAAGCGTAACCTTTTTGCGAGCGTCCCATTTGCCCTCCCCTTGATCGATGAACACAAGACGCCTACCCCTCCCAAGCAGGATCTTTCTCGCTTGGAAGTGGTCAAATCATGGATTCGGGCCAACGTCGTTACTCCGGAAGAGGCATACAGACCTGCCGAGGCCCGACAGGCACTGTCATACATGGGAACTTTTATAGAAAACGCCATCGGGTCGTTGGTAACAGAGAGGATCATATCAATGGGTAACAGAGGCAGGATCACGCCGGGCCGCAACTACGACATCACAGATCACTTCCTGCACGCATTGGGACGTAAGCGACTGATTGAAAGCACCCAGCTCCGACGGGCAGCCAGGTTCAAAACGCAAGTGCTCGACCCAGCACTACAATCTGAAGGCAAATTTGAGATCAAATATAATGCCGAAGACGGCGACATACTAGCCGTGATCAACCTATTGGCCGCTCGCAGAGTGACCCTGAGACCACGAGATGCCCCACGCGATAAATACGGGCTGACAGAGGGCGGATACCTGACCAGACAAATCGACAGGGATAAGCTCCGCTTCGCAGTTGAGCTGTACCCCGTTGAAGAAACCTACGTGTACGGGAACCCGATTGAGAAGGAACTCAAGGATGTCCCGGCGCCTTGCCCGCCCCGAGCTACGAACAACGGGGCGGCCTGGGTACCAGAAAAAATCCCTCTATGGTGTGATATACACGGAGGCTTCATCAAGTTACTGTGGGATTTGGCCGTCGCCGCAGTAGCTGGCTGTGTCGCTAGCAGACCGGGGCTCAGCGCCGCGAGCATTGCCAGCATGATCAAACCCACAATGGGAGCATGGGAAATCGAGCATCTGCTGAAATGGATGACAGAGATTGGGGCCATGCGAAAGGAGGGCCCCAGTGGCGAGAAAGAAGCTGGATGGATCCTCCAAGAATGGTGGTGGATGATACTATGCTAGTTAATCTCATCTATCCCCTTATATGTATTTGAATATGTATAGTACTATAGTTTTTTTTTGGCCTAATCATGAAGATCAATAATACACACCCACCGTACTCCGTGTCCTATCACCTAATAATACTATAGCACTCGTGGAGCATTCTAAGTCAGAACCACTGCATCGCATTTGCAAAAGCAAGACAGAAAATGATGGATGCCACATACGCAGGCCTAAACCGTTATTCAGGGCGACAACCCCGACCAACCAGCCGCCCCCTTTCATTCTTTTCCTCTCCATACTTTTCTTTGAGTTTCAGCGTGCTTTGGTCTACGGACAAAGTTCGGTTAAAGGGACACAGTATTTCCTGGGTTGCACCAGGGCGATCTAGAGCGATCCGTGCTCCGGCGCAAGGTAGCACCGTTGGAATTGGGCACGGTCACTAGGCCGGAGATGGTATGTCGTTCGCGTTATTTAATATTACCGTTATAAGTGTGGCTTTTTATGCCTCCTCCAATTAATATGTGCGGTGTTGATCGTAATGGAGCCTTGAATGGCTGGTTGGCTTTAATGGATATGAATGGATGGGACGATATGCGTGTTAATACTCCAGGAATTGAACCCACCTTGAGAGTCAGTTGGAGTGTGAAAGTGATGTCTCGACATGCTACTTGTGAGCATACCCAAACATCGATCATATGCTACTTCATGAAGCGATTCTTCAAACGTCCATCTAACCCAACAGGTCTAAACCGCGTGAAAGTGGCCACTATCAGTAACGACATTCCTCGACGCAGACGCAGGACTTTTCCCGGATTCTTCAAGCCCCAGTTTACCAGATGAGTCGAGCTCGTCTGGTAAATCTGCAAGGTAACCGTCTCCGGCATACATGAAGGAAGAACATCATCGAGAGGCGTATGGTAGATATGTTTCCGTTTATCACGCCGCATCTCCGGACTCAACTGCCAATTGAACATCTGCGCTAGAAGCTAAGCTCGCGTACTGGGCATGGTCGGGCTCGTGCGAATCCGGCATGCAGCAGAGGTTTCATGAGTGTTGGTACCAGAGGTACTTGACCTCCGGGCCTATGTTGTAGTATTCACCCACCGCTATGACCTCGCAGAGTCGGTCCAGGGACCGGCGGGGTAGTGCTTGCGCGGCAGATGGGGACGGAAAGTATGTTGGTAAAGTCTTCGAAGGCCATGTAGGACTCCAGGAGGCGGATATTGACTCATGACAGGGAAATACCATGGTGGTAGGGGGACAAAGAGTCAGAGTAATGCGACGATGGTATACTTGTGTTGGTGACTGAGACGGATGAGAGTTCCGTGGAGGTGAAGTGGTGCCTTGAAAGTCTAGATGAATCAGCGGAGGTCGCATCTATGTGAGTTTGATCGAGGGCGGTTTCGCGGTGGCATTTTATTCCCTGGATGGTCTACTTGGGCTTGGAAAGACGGCGGATTTCAAGATGAGATACATTAATTGAAGTGATGGCAGGGTGGATGTTGTTTTCGATTCGGATACTGCATTTTGTAGCTTTGAACCTCAGATTTTATATTTACAGATGGGAATAGTGCTTTGACAATTGGATACTATCACTTGACTAAATATATCCCTGATTGTCTCTGGCTCTGCGTCTTCAGCTGAATACAAGGTCTGCTTTAGTAGATAATGCACGCGTGGGATATACATTCGGTGGTATTATGGCTTTTGGCAAAGTAAGGTCTCAGGCAGTACTAGTAGTATATCCATGTGGTATACTTACACTGCGGATAGCTGGCTCATGAAGACCAAGCTGCCTAAGTCGCCGGGGCCGACTCACAACCTTCTTTGGATAAAAGTGTATCTACCATCGGTTGGCTTTGACTTCATAATGCGATAATTCTCCGGAACTAAAAACATGATGTGCAGCCCTTTCTTTGTTGCCTCGGGGGTTGTGCCCTGAGCGTACGCAGATCAGTATCGCATTGCCATCAAATAAGAAGGGATATCGGAATAACGGTAAACTTACTTCTTCACCCTATCATAATCGCATACTCGCATACTTTGGTGAGATTCTCACTGTCTTGAATGACTTTTGATTGAGAAATATCATGAGTAGGGCGGGCTGACTTTGGTATCTCATAGTAGCGACACACATTATGGCAGTGCATTTACCTAGATAGACTGGTCGCACAAAGTATGCGCGATAGATCGGTTGTCCCACACCAGCAGAGACACCTCACAGTAGTCTACTTGTAGATCAGTAGTACTATAAGTCGGTGGCACTGTCTTAGTCTGTAGTCATGAGTAACGCTCTCTATCTTGTAGTAAAACCTGTTTCCCCGGGCTCAAGTATGGAAACGGCCTAGACCGCCGATCTACCATTCGATATGACATGGAATATACACAGGACCTACTCTGTACCGAGGTCAGCATTTATAGTGCGCATCTGAGCAGAGCAGCTGAATGGCGCTACGGTTAGGCCGCTGGCGGAAGAGCACCCGGAGAGCAGCATTCATTGTTTCCGCGCAATCCAAAGTGTTTCAATCTTACACGGACCCCTGCCTTCTCCTAATTGATCGCTTACTTCTATTGTAAGTGGCCTCTGCTTGTGTTATAGATTTTAAGAACCAACACTGAGTTGGTACATTGTCCGTGGCTATCCCATTTAGAGTAACAGCCACCCCATCCAAGCCCTAATACACTTCCCGCTGTTCTCATCGAATGTAACCAGCACTCTCCACTAACAAAGTAAACAAAGAAGCCTGGGGAAAGAGTGACAAAATGAAGTGCCGGACTGGACACGGATTGGTGAATTGCCGTAGCGACTCAAATCTGAAGGCTGAACTTGGATGATTGGCGTTTCTTTGTTCTGAGCTGTAGTGCTGCCTGCTACTTGTCCTATATTAGGGAGAAGCCCCCATTCATCGACTGGACTAGAAGGCTTTCTTGTTCCCTGCTTCAAGTCATGAAGCTATCTGAGTGGCTTCATGTCGACCCAGCAGGGTATTGTATCCCCTCCTCCCGGGGTAGAGCCCAACTTTATCAATCCCCCGAACCATTTGCAAGTTTGCACCCCGTTCCAAGCGGTTTACTTGACCCTTAACTCCATGGCTTTGGTGATGCGACTGTATACTCGACGATTTATCATACGAGATTCTCTTAGGATCGATGACTGTAAGTGGTTTTACCCATACACTGAAACAACATGACTGAATGTGAGCAGACCTCTGTATGATTGCTTATGTATGCAATTCTGCACATGCCGGATGTTCAAGGTGCTAAAAGGACAGCAAACAGTTTTTTTCTGTGTGCTTCGCAGTCACCGTTCTCCAAGGCATGAGACTCCAAACTTTTCTTTCGCAACAGCTGTTAACTGGCCTTGCAGGTTATAACTTGGGACTTGGACGCAGCGTATGGGATATTCCACGTAGCGAGGCTACGGCGATCACAAAAGTAAGAACAAGCAATAAAGTGACAGGGTTATCTAGATTTAATAATGAGACTAGTCTACCTTCCATGGATTCCTTGCTCTTGTCCTCTGCCTAGCCTTTTCCAAGCTCGCCATCCTCTCCTTCTACTACCGCCTCTTTTGCTCCCAATCCACCTTGAAAGCCTTGATTATCATCGGCGTCGTTTTCGAAGCAAGTGCAAGCCTTGCCTTAGTGGTTGTCACTCACTACACATTCACACCATTTGAGGTATTTGGGGATCCGGCAATCAAGCCAAAAATCCCGCGAGCGCTCCCCGTTTGCTTCTCATCTCTACTCGGTATGACAACAGATATATACACCCTTGTGCTACCAATACCATCGGTGTTGAGATTGAAGGTACCTCTACGGCAGAAGTTTAAAGCTCTAGCCATCATCATTCTTGGAGCTAGGTGTGCCCTTCCACCTCTCCCTAACCTTGTCGATCTCCATCATGGGATGCAGCTAACTGATACAAAGTGCATGCGCTGCAAGCATTATGCGTGTCTACCATGTCTCCCAAATGAAAGATCTCAACGTGTTATGGAATATAATGTTCGTGGGATCAGTGGGATTCTGGGCGTATGTCTCTTCCCTGGAATTTGGATACCAGACATCCGACTGACCATGATCTCAGCAGTGCGCTCGAATGTGACCATGCTCTTCTTTGCTCGTGTCTCCTCATCCTTCCCGTCTTCATACAGCACCACTGGCCCAAACTTAGATCGCTTTTCGGTAAAGTCCGGACCAAACAGCGTGTCTCCAGGGTAGAAGCACGGCCCTTACAGCGCACGCGCTCCTGGCCGGTCCAGGATCAGTGGAATGTTAATAAAAGAGTCGACATTTATATATTTGAGGAGGTTAGACACTTCGAAAACCGGCCAAATGCGCATCTTGCGATACATCCTAACCGCCCGTTGTCCTCGGCTGATATAGAGCGGGGGGAAGGAAGTAATCGTCGGTAGCTTGGTTCTGTGAAGTAGAGTCGAAGGTGTAGCCTGGGATGGTACTTAGAGTTATGTGCTGGATACTCTCGCAGCCGAGATTTGTATATGTGTATACGTTATTGTGAATAAAAGTTCATGTGTAGTTTAACTACCCGAAAAGCTCAAGTCAACACAACATGTGTGGAATGTTGCCTCTACGACTGTAGTCTGCGGGTGCCCTGTGGTCTGTACTTACTGCGCAAGGAGGCAGGTAGCGGGTTGTGCAATCCCCTTGGTATGTTAACAATGACCCTGGCTGCTACTGAACATATGTTCAACGTCCGACTGAAAGCCTCCGCGGGTGTTCGCGATAAGGATTCTCATATTAATGAGATGCGTCTCTCACGAGGCAGAAAAAGGGGTAAGGCTAACGGCGGCGTCTTCCCGATGTGATACTGGCCATAGCCACCTGATATCTGTTTTGCACCCAGCAATCTTTCAATTTTCCATAATATACAGCGGCAGTGCTACCTACTTCAGCGCGTAAATACTCAACATATCCGCTCCTCTTCCTGCCTCGTATGATCGAGCAGGCCTTCGATACTGCAGCCTCCTAAACCGACCCGGTAGCTGATCGACCTGATCAACCTCAGCCACTTTCCCAATATTCTGGAAACCGTCACCTCCCCGCGCCAGCAGATCCCAATGGACTCCATTGAGCCCCCAAGGCGGACCAGGCTGAGTCGGATCCTTGTACATGGGAAACTCCAGACAAACCAAGACTCCGTCGGAAGCCACTACCTGGCTCATGCGCGCTGCCCACTGGGGACGCATTTGCGGGTGCAAAGCACAGAGGAACTGCCCCAGTTAGTTTCATCCTGACCCGTTATTACCAAGGAATCACCAAGATGCAAATACCGTATAATCGTAGACCAAATCAAACTTGATATCTCCGTTGGCTGAGATCTGTCGCTCCCAGCCGGGTTTGAAGAAGTCCCCTTCAACAAAAGAAGCACTGCCCGGCGTCACTGGCCCCGTCCATCCCACCCCGAAGTTGTATTCCTGGGGCCGTTGCATCTCGGACGCCGCATATTTCTCCGCGGTGGCTACACCAGTTGCTGATATCTCGAGTCCATAGGCGTCGAACCCATGCAGGGCGAGCATGATGACGTCATAGCCGCGTCCACAGCCCTGATATTGTAGATTGGTCATTAACCTGCACGGAGAACATCGAGAAGATGAAGCTCATACGGGAACAAGCGCCTTCTTGCGCTGGCCATCTGGCTTCAGAGGCTGGAAGATAGTGTTATTCTTTTCTTGCTCGATGAGATCAATCAGTGCAGGGGAGGGCTTTCCCCGATCCCAGAGGTCGCTCTCATTTGAGTCCCAGAGGGAGGACCAGCCGGATCCGTGTTCCTCTACCGGCCTGAAGCAGTTAGTACCTGATCAAAACCCATTCCGATATTGTAAAATGTTTGCATACCGGTCTTGAAAGTGGCCGATGAGTCGGCCTTGGACTACCGGTGCTGTGGGTTCTTGTGTGGGACTCATTACAACTGAAAAAGAAAAAGGTAGATTTCTGTGATGCGTAACTAGTGAGTCTCTACGATCAGGTCTCGAGTGGCCTTTTTATACATCCGCTCATGTGGGGTGACATGAATCGGAGTCTATCAGTTTGTGATGGAGGCTGTGGAAATGTGTGGGTCGTTTCGGGCAATGGATGACGGCTGCGATCGCCGACGACGGCGTTTCGGCGTTTGAAAGGCGATGTATTGCGTATAGGAAGAATATTAGCTCTCCTCGTTGCTACCACCATTTTCTTCAGCCGCTACAAAATATGGTAATCTTCTCACCATGATACGACTGGTCCTGTAGAAGCGAATGCTATTGTGATATGCTATATTCAACGCCAAACGCCCTCTCATTCAGTCGCCTGCGCTGCCACCTGTAATACTGCACGACCAGCCAACTGACCCGCATTCAGCTTCTCGATCCATGAATCCAAGTCTTCCAACTTCCCCTTGGACAGAATTGGCTATTTCCGACTTAGCATGCCGAGTCGAACTCGCGTGGGAGAAACTTACATGTACAATGCCTCGCGCCGTAAAATCCAGCGCCTCCTCTACATCTTTCAAACTCCCAGTGATATTCCCGACGATATTTAATCGTCTCAAAGCGATGACAAGCGGAGGTGCGCCTGCGAGAATGGAGGGATCCTTCGGTAGACCAACCACCACCATTGTGCCTCCGGGCCGGAGGTACATAGGCGCCCATTCGTAGACGGTCTTACTGGCAGCCGTCACGACCACACCGTGTGCGCCGTGTTTCGTGATTCGCATGACCTCATCCTTGATGTCTGCAGGAGCTTTGAATTTCTGGAAATCAATGTATGCTTCGGCCCCGAGCTTCTCACAAAGCTCCCGCTTCTCGTCGCCGCCATCAATAGCAAGGACTCTCATGCCCATTGCGCGCGCATACTGGATAGCCAAATGGCCCAGTCCGCCTCCAGCGCCGGGGAGTACAAGCCATTGACCGGACTTGACGGCAGACCTAAAGTAAAAGCGTTACTCCAACGTGCACACATCAAACACAAAGGCAACAAAATGGCAGTACATACCTCTTGCAAGCCGTATACGCAGTAACACCGCCACACATGATCGGACCGGCCTCCTCATCCGACACCCCATCTGGAATCTTCGATGTATATCTCCCATCCACAAGACAATACTCCTGGAACGTCCCCGGCGCCGAAAACCCACTATTAATCTGCTTCTCACAATGCACCTCGTCAACCCCATTGAGACAGAACTCACATTCTCCACAGGTACTCGCAATCCACTTGACGCCCGCCCGATCACCGATCTTCCACCGCCGCTGCATGCCCTCGCCAACGGCGACGACAACGCCCGCCCCTTCGTGTCCCGCGATTCCTTGGCTCTGGGGCAGCATGGCCACGCCGAAAGCCTGCCAGTCGTCGTGCAGGAGAGACTTGTCCGAGCCGCAGAGCCCAGTCCAGTTGATCTTTACCAGAATCTGGCCCGGCCCGGGTTGCGGGACGTCGATGGTCTCGATGGTCGTCGTGGCAGTTTCGCCTGTGCCATGACGGACGGCGGCTCGTTGGCGTGTTGGGATAGTTGGGGCTGGGATTGTCATTGTGTGGTGATCGTTTGGCTCAACATACACTGTGTCAAACACAAGAGATAGGCGACAGGATATCCAACACAATTCGTACTCAATATCCTCCAACAAAATAATAGAAGAAATTAACCCGTCAGCAACAGTACACGAAGGAGTCAAATGAGGGGCAAACCCTGACAACAATCCCAGCTATAAATACCCCAATTCCGCACCACACACGTGAGACGACTCTGCATATTCATCGACAGGGATACTGATCACGCCCGCGTACGCTCTCCATAGATATCGTATTCTCTGCGGGAATTCCGGGGTATAGTGAAGCAATTAGTTAACTTCTAGTCGCCGGTGCTCCACTTGGCTTGCATCCCACCCAATCCGCTTCCATGGTGGTCGGGGAAAGGGCTGTTGTGGCGTCATCAGGCGCTGGCTTCTCCGCACGGTGAATGTCAATGAGCTCTTGTCGTTGGAATTGGGAGGTTGGGATTGGTTGGTCGTGGAATTGGATTTGAGTTAGTTTCTGGGGCGTTGTGCTGGGCTGTACATTAGGGCTGGAGTTGTGCCTTGTGAGGTCTTGGATCCGAGGCTGGAATCGGTTGTGAGGGAAGGTAGGTAAGATACCTGGATTTCCAGTGACTCATAAACAGAGCGATTGGATAAATATACCAATGTTGGTGCACAAAGGAAACTATTAGCAGTTCACATGCGTTGCTTATATAGGGCTACGTAACAGATATTTTCAAGCTCGGTCAGGGGCAGGGCCAAGCCACCAAACCAACCTCAGAGTCCAACGCCAGACCAGTAAGACAATGCCACAGTGACAGGGACGAGCTATTACCAGAAGGAGAACCGTGAAGTCATACCGAACCTTAACTGAACGATTCCCTGATCGAGATAAAGTTATCACAATAAGTTAATAACCCAAACAATTCCCGGGAGTGTTAAAGCACTCAGTCCAGACCTGAAACACCTGGCTAGATCATACTATCTTGATAGAACCTGCTTTGACCATGCATAGACGTCCTGTCCCATCTGACATTCACTCAGCTCGTTCAATGAACCAGGACAGCGCCTGGCCATATCTAGATAGATATATCGCATGACGCGATGTTACTCTGCCTTCCACTTGCTGGTATCTTGGATAGCCTCTGATGTTCGGGAGTACATGGTTGTTCAACCTATGCAGGTTTCGAAGGAGAAGTGGACTTGGAGTGATTTGGTTTCTGGATTGGAAAGCTTACAAGTAGTATTGTGGGTAACTGGGGGTTTACTATAAATTTGCTGGACCTATCTCGCTTATAGGGTGTGATTAATTGGTCGTTTTGAATGATTGATTTCTCATATACTATATCCGTACCTAAACATGACCGATAATTGTCAAGACGTGACCCCCTCTGCCTTCGTACCCCAGCCTCTGAAGGTAGTGGTTATCGGGGCAGGGTACGTTCATCCATCACACTGTGGTGCCAACCTCATGCTCATGAAGCAGTATATCAGGAATCCAATTCGCCCATGAAATCACGACACGAATGTCCAACATCAAGCTCGAAATATACGAAAAGAACCCCAAACCAGGCGGAACCTGGTATGAGAATCGATACCCGGGGTATACAATCTCCCTCACTACGGACATGAACAATCTGCCAGAAAGAAATAACAATGGCTAACCACAAACCAGATGCGCATGCGACGTACCCGCACACGTATACCAGTATAGCTGGGCGCCCAATCCATGCTGGTCGAAGGCCTACGCTCCCGCCCACGAGATCTACGCCTATCTTGAATCTGTGGTTGACAAACATGATCTTGGAAAGTTTATCCGTTGCAATCATAGGTGTATCTCGGCGGCATGGAACGAGGAGAGTTCGCTGTGGACTACGACGTTTCTGGATGAGAGGTCTGGTGAGGAGACGGTGGTCCGGTCTGATGTTTTGATTTACGCTGTTGGCAGGTTGAATGACTATCGGATTCCGGCGTTTGAGGGGCGAGATAAATTCAAGGGTCGAGTGTTTCATACGGCCGCGTGGCCGGAGGACGTGGATATTCGTGGGAAGCGGATTGCTGTACTTGGGAATGGGGCCAGTGGGATTCAATGCGTGGCTGGTCTTCGGGAGGGTATGTTGATTCCCCAGGCTTGGAGATTAGGTACATCTGCTTACTGTGGTGGTAGAAGCTGGAGAGATTCTCAATTTGGCACCACACCCGACGTGGCTTGGGCCTGAGCCGTTCGTTGAGAATCGTGAATGTAGGTCCTCTGCCCAAAATAGTTTGAGATCGAGATGCTGATTAAATGTAGATGGCGAACAGGAGAAGCTCCTGTTTCGGAGAAACCCTCAAGCTTACCATGACTTCCGAATGGAAGTAGAAAAGGCAGCATTGCCGTCCTTTGCTTTCCTCTGGAAAGATACCCCTCCCAGCAAAAGCCTTCGTTCTCGTGCGGAATCATACATTAAGACCAAAGTAGAGGATCCGGAACTGCAACAAAAACTGACCCCAGACTATACCCCCGGATGTCGTCGATGGGCCCCTGGCGAGCAGTACATCAATGCAGTACAACAACCACATGTCAAGCTAATAGAAGACCACATGGCTGCTCTCACAGAGAATGGATTTCGCACTGCGCAAGGGGATGAGTATGAATGTGACATGATCGTCTGTGCAACGGGGTTCAGTCTATATAACCCACGCGTCCCTGTCGTCGGACGCAACGGTATCACCCTCGCCAATTGCTGGGGCTCGGAGGGCCCGTGTGAGAGTTATATGGCAGCGGCGGTGGCACACTTTCCTAACTTCTTTGGTTTGTTTTCATGGAGTGGAAACTTCCGGGAGGATTCCAAATTGACGATTATCCAGCATTCCATCCACCCAACTGCCCGATAAACGGTTCCGCATTCCCCGGTATCGAACGGACAGCAGATTATATCGTAAGAGTCCTTCATCGTCTTCAAACCGATCGTCTCCGGTCTGTGAGTGTGCGACCCGAAGCCCAACGCGACTTCAACAGATGGGTTCAGTCTCAGATGTCAGGCATGGTGTGGTCTGATTCCTGCAATTCATGGTGTATGTTTGACTTCCCTGCATATATTCATCACTGCTAACTAACATCATAAGACAAAAATAAATATGGCAAGATTATTGTTCCCTGGCCTGGAACTACCAATCACTACTTTGCTGCTACGGAGATCGTACGCTGGGAAGACTTCGACTTGGTGTTCGAGGATCCGGCGCAGAAATATATGAGCTTCGGGAATGGAGTGACGATGGATGGTTTCAAGCCGGAGTCGATACCATGGGTGCAACCACCGGAGTATGTGAATTAATGCTGATTTCTGGGTAGCTACATTTGTATATCGTGGCTTTGATAGACTGAGGTACTTTGTGCGCAGGATTGTCATAATTACTCACATCTGCACTATTCTATATTGCCGTGTCATGATTGCGTATACGCTATGCTACAAGCACCATTAATAAACAGTATCATCTAAACGTCATAAAGCCCACACAGGTAAGCAGCCACCTTCTAGATAAAGCACATAAACTGAAGTCGAAGTGAAATTTGATTGAAGTGATCGGAAGCGAAAAATCTTACTTTAGGCGCAATGCTCGATGTTTCATGAGCCAATACATTTGAACCCACAGCACCGTGCAACCGGATATGAAGATAAAATGGCTTCCAGACATGAGCCCTCCCCAGATGGCATAGCAGGTCGTTACTTCAGCACAATGTTCAAGGACGCACCTACCTTCCAGCATCATCTCCTCCAACATATCTCGGAAACAAGACAACATGGAGATGGTATTCACACCGACTTGGTGTATACGGACATCGCTCCTTCCTGGGCCGAGTCCGCGTACAGCGCACTTGAAGCAAGAAGACTCGTATGCTTGTAAGCTAAAGAGCTCCTTAGCACCATAGGCGATTTCAGTCTAAGATCTTCAACTTTGTCAAAGTAAATCATACAATCCAGTAACCCAGTTCCTGAAATTGCGTGCAATGGCAACTCCGCTTCACAACGCTGACCAGGAGTGGTTTGCCCGTTCACGAGAAATATGGTTGAACACCGGTGTTCTCAATGTAGCTGAGCGGAATATGCTCTTGACCTCAGCAAACACAAGTAGGATTCTTACTCCTGATTCCAGGACCGCTCTGAACGTTCGAAGAATTTAGGCTTACCGGCTACCCACTGACAGGAATGGAAAAGGCTCCGAATGTTGGAGTACAACTGAACGGCACCGGGCTACCGAGGGTGGTTTTCGAGTCGGGGTTCTCGCAAAGTGGGGAGAGTCTTCGAGATGACATGCTCGATTGGTTTTTAGGTGGAGGGGGCTCTGTCCAAGCGGTTATTCTGGTCAACTGGAGACCATCGCTGGCTACTATGCATATAAGGGGCGATGTAGAACTGTATGCCTTAGGGAGGGACGGGATACCCCGACTCCAAGAGCGCCAGGTGAGAATAAGGCATGCCGTGTTGCATTTCCTTGCTGTGCTAACGATATCGGTAGCAAATTTATCCAAGGCCCTCAGGACCAGCTGGTAGACAGACACTTCGCCTCACACGGAAGATGTTCTTTGGGAATACCATTGGACCAGGGCGCAGTCCCAATGATCCGTTTTTGATGGAGTTGGACCAGTTGCGATCTGTGGCAGATATGATATTTCCCAATATGGGCTATCAAGCGGCATAGATAGCGAAATATAAAGATGTGCAGTGCTGTAACGGCAAAGAGAGACAAAGAGAGAGTTTGAAACGTATTAGTATTGGTCTGAAATATGATGTCCTGATATTGTTCATTTAAACATACAAAGGGCCCGCTTACTTTGTTAAACCAACATAAGGCTGAGCAACTTGTTAGTGTTGTATTGTATTTGCGTTCTGCAGTTTCCGCCCGCTTTTGCTGTCAACTTTTATGACTGCGATACAACTTACTTTTCAAAACCGAACGAGGAAGACTAGGCTCGGCCCTCGGAGCTTCCATTACATTCTGATTGGTTTTGGTTGTCCTTGGACGTAGATCTCAAACGATCGCCGTCCAATCCCCATTGATCTATAGAATTAAGGCCAGGAAACTGAGCCTTTGCCTTTGGGCAGTGCAAGAGTTCAAGTGGATCCGTCATCGCCTCCTGTGGTCTGTGATTGGTGTTTCCCCCGCTTATTCGTGTTTCCTATGCCGGTCTTTGCCGCCTGTGCACGTTTTTTTATACGCAGCAGCTTGTTCACGCTACGATACAAGTATTTAGTATTTCCATGTTCTAGTGAAGTTCCATTGTCTACCTGGTAACCTGATAATTTGATCTTACGAGTCTTTTTTGAATAATTTAAGAAGAATTCCTCTATATAAGTATGGAAATTATGCTCAGTTCTCCATCTTCTAACACAAAACTCTGCCATCTCTTCCTCAGACACCTTTCAACCCTAGGAGAGTGAAATACCTTGTATCACTGTTCCTTGCTCGACCATCAGCCTACGATAGTATCCTGCTCTACTTGTACCGGACCTACTATCAGCAGGGTGATCTTGCCTATCATTTCACTATACCCTCAAACATGTCGGATACTTCTCTTTCACCAAATGCTGGCTCATTACATCATGCATTCTCTGATGGCCTTGGGCATAATCCTACCAATCCATTGGGGCAGAACAACCTCGGGCTTCTTGCGAGTAATCTCAACATGTGGCCATTGCCTCCCAACTCGGCGATCATGCCTGGTAACCCGTTCCACTACCCACCATGGCAACCATTGCACGAGGACTTCGTCGCTCCTCAATCCAATATATACTATGATTTGGGCATGGAGACCAATTTGCGGATGCCAACAAGCTTCCAATCCGATGAAGTCGCTACCGCTGGATATCCATATGGTCATTCATCCAGCAATACAACAATAACCCCTGTCGTCATGCCAGTTGAACACCAGCCTAGGGGGGTACAGCAGGAGACCCGCGCGAAGCATATTGATGAAAGGTATGGTAATCTCAGTGCTGTGCCTGAAGGTCATGACCACATTCCTAACTCATCTGCAGTGGAAAGAATTACCGACCTGTGCAGAGATGTAAATGGGAGGGCTGTACGTCCACAAAGATTTTCAATCGTGAGGCCGACCTTGTGCGGCATGTCAGGACCATCCATATTGCTCCTCGGTCTTATAGGTGCAATGTCGGTGGCTGCTTCAGGTCCTTCAATAGGGGTGATAACCTGAAGGAGCATATGCTCAGGGTTCATGATTGCGATTATTAGCGACATCGCTTCACCTTGTGGAAAGCTCTTATTTATGATTTGTTATATATTCGGGATGTCTCTGTCTCTTGCTACTTTGCGACGACCTTGTTTTTGAACTTAGTGATTTCGCGACTATCTCATATATTCACTAGTACTTTTAGAATAATACATCTGGATTTCATTAGTACTAACTAGACCTTCATGATGTTGAATGTTTGGATCTTTGCGTTTTCGAGATACATTATTTCTGAAAGGTTGCTCCGGGATTGTTTCGACACACCTAAACCCAAAGTAGATGAAGATTTGCAATGCAACCAACCTTACAACCGTGAGAGGCATCCTTGCACATTGTAAATGTAGAGTAGGACGAACTACCGTACCAAATGTACTACCAGAATCTCCACAAGCGTGATTCCGGATATTCAACTCTCCTTCCAATAGGAGGATGTAACCCACCGGCTCCGTGGTACAATTGCCAGTGATTATAATATGGTTATGACTCTAGTCCCTCTGCGTAAGAATGACAAATGTAGAAGTGTGTTCGGAGCGAAATGTTTCTGTTCTCTGCATGACGATGGGGTTGTCTGCTGTCGTACGAGCACGGCCATATAGACGGGCTGGTGTGTAACTGCCGACATGAATAATGAGGGTAGAAGCCTTTCATTGGCAAATAGAAATTCGGATTCCAGGAGTCCATACTCGTGTTACTTTGTGGTCGAGTTGAGGTTGGAATCCTGTACACAGCAATTCCTATCGATGGAGTGACGTGCAGCACGTGCTCTAGCATCATCCGGCTTCTTTAACCTCTTACCTGGCTGGGTTCTTGGGAAACACGAGCGCATAAGGCCATCGGCATAGATTATAGTGATTTGAGCTCTAATGGAATCGATCTCCAGAAGTCTCTACGATTATCATAAACTGTTTCTTTCGTGGTGTCAACATTTCACAACCAATGATCATGTCGAGTCGGCAGGCAACTCTACATGATACCTACTATTGGCTACTAGGGTGCCGTTAGCGTGAATAGCACATATTTGCTGAATGCCTAGAGGGGTTACGTTGCTGAGCTCCAAGGTTCTGCGCTCGTAGGTCCATGCAGCTATCCGATGGATGTGCATACATACGGCGTACATACCGCTTTTACGACGTCGTCTGCAGAGTCATGTGACCACCAGCCCAATGTTGCCCAATAACATGACATGGTGAAGATTCAAAAATTCATATGGTATGGGTTGGTCAAGTAGTCTTAGCCCATTAATAACTTGCGGTGAGGGCCCAGATAGCTAGGGATTAACCTGGGGTTGACCTCTTACTGGCTGCTCTCTTCCCGCAACGGGTAGTGATGGGTTGTTGGACCTTTTAATTATGCTTCACGAAATAGTTAGTTATTATTGGTTGACATTCTGAACCGTGGTTCAGAATGGGAGGTTTGAAAATAGTTAGTATTGTAGGCATCTGAAGATCTAGCCCTCATTAGGGGAGGAACGAAGGTGTTTAAAAATGATATTCGTATTTACAATATATGCTTTCTTAACTGGTAAATGTAAGTATTTACGCGGGTCACAAATGGCCCGCGCCTTATATCATAATGAAGGGTTTGCTGTGGGAGCCTGATGTGTGCTGCCCGGATATACAACCCTCATACAATGATTGTTCGTGGTCTAACTCTGTTCACATCGTTTCTCAATTGATAGGTTGTTGCTTGCATAACAGGGGAAGAAGTGGGTCCGCGTTCCCGCAGGATACATGCAAGTCAACGCCATTTCTATTGGCGCGCGAGAACCGAAAGAGGCTTACGTGAAGGGAACCTTGAAACAAGGCCACCGTGGCTGTATAGAGCCAATCCGGACAGCTGAAGTGAAACGTTACACTATCCTCGAGCCTTCCTAATACACACTTTGGCAGTTGCTAGGAGCCGGGTGCAACATGCAGGCACCGAAGGAAGAGAGTTGTATGTCACACCAGTAGGCACAGGCTTTCTGTTGAAGGATGGGCTGTGCATGCATGGCATGAGTTCGGCATCTTGTTTTATCACCTTTGTTCAGACTCGAGTGTTTATAGTCTGATAGCTTCCCACTACTGGCTGTCATAGCACAGTTCCTCATTATTGCCAGTTGTACTTACTCAGAGAGATAGTGGCCGTCTGTCGAACAGCACAATCTTATCTCTTTCTCCTTTCAAAACAAGGTTCATGCAACCATTCAAATACTTATCCAATTATCTAACTCCACATATTTCTACCAGGCTTTGAAAATGTCCACTGGTCAAATGTCCTCATTTTCTCTGTCCCCAAACACCTTATCAACTCCTAGCCCTAACCCAGGTTCTATCAGTCTATCATTTTTGGACAGTCATACTGACCTATTGCCGGAAGACACTGAGAAAGGGCTCTGGCCATATCAAGGATGGCCGGAGCCACATACCGTACTCCACAGCCCTTCCTTGCAATCCCACGCTACATTAGATGACTTGTCTATGACCAGTTGTACCGAAATGGGACGTGAAGTGGAGTTTGACTTCAATTCTTTCTTCGACGTTGACATGAGATCCAGCCAGTCGGCCCTGGGCTCAGACGTTTACCGCGAATTTCAAACTCAGGATATAGTCCTGGAGAATTTCAGCTGGCTTTGTCAACGAAATATTGCCTCTGCTGTTTTCGAGGGTCACCAGGATAATTCCCATCCCGACAGCCTTCTGAATGACCCGTTCATTTCGATGCGCTCCGCTACGCGAGACATCTTTGGAGCTGAAATTCATGCCATTAATCCCATGGGCAGAAGGTTCAACAGAAATCCTGCACCCGTACTCTAACATTCCACGCTAATGAGAAAATAGCAGCAAAAAGTCCCATCGCGACCTTAGATGTGAATGGGAAGGGTGCAATAACAGCAGGCAGTTTAACCGTCCCGCCGAATTGAGAAGACATGTTAGAACTATTCATCTGTTCCCGAAGGCCTATAAATGCACTTACGCTGGTTGTCGCCATCTTTCCAATAGGAAGGATAACTTGAAGGAACACATGATCAGAAAACATAAGATGCCTTTTTGAGAGTCAGGTTTCTCTCAAGTTCTTTTTTCTCTGTTTGATTGAGCGTGAGTCTTTTGTGTGCTGCTCACAGAAAGAACTTAATAGACTGACTGACTTTACATTATTGGCACAATAATTCGTAGAATTCCAAAGCTGGTTTCTGACTTGGATAGACAGTACTGACTGCATAAATACGCAAAATAATTCCATTGAGAGAATGTGGAAGGTTAGTGCTAACAATAAACACAACTGTCGAATTGCTTAAATAACCATGCGCCCCTCACCTGCATCCTTTTTTTCCACAGTCTTTTTTCACAACTTTAAACCACGCAAAAAGAATGGAACAAGAATACTACTAACACAGTCGATCGTACTATGCTCCCACACTACAGGACATGGATCTTGAACTTCTCATAGGAACCGACGTAGCTCTGGCAGTTGACAGTTCCGGCACCGCTCGGTCCGCCCTGGCCGGTGACATTCTCCATGCGAAGATAGGCGTTCGGGAAATGCACAGAAACAATGGCCTTGGTACCATCGCTCTGGTTCTCGAAGCGGAACTTCTCCCAAGAGTGGTCGCCCCACCCGATAGTCTTGGGTCAGTATCGATAAATCCAGAATACAACAGGGGATGCGCACTGGCAGTTAACCTTTCCGGCACCCTGGGCGTAGGTGTCTCCAGATTTGATGTCGGAGCCGTCCATGCGGAGGTAGACGTTCGGGAAGGCAGAGGAGAGAATAGAGAAAGTGTTGTCATCGGGGTGGTTCACGATGATGAGGGTCTCGTACGAGGCAACATGGTTCTGCACATTGACGGCACCGCCGCCAGAGCCGGAGTACTCGGTGACTCCCCGTCCGTCGATGCGGAGGTAGGATCCGGGGAACTTCTGGGACTCGATGCTGACACGCAGCATGTTGCTAGTGGAACCGGAAGACATGATTCAGGTTGGAAGGCTAGATTATGCTTGGTAGAGATCTGAATGCTATGGAAATGCTCGAGTGGGCAAGGCTTATGTTCTCCTAGATGATAAGGACTCTTAATACCGGGTTCAACGTCTCTATTTATGTTCAAGAAAGCCGCTACTAGCCGTATATGATATCAACAACAGTGCAGTAGGCTGACGTGGATCATACAACTGCTGTGGTCAGTGGCGTATCCTTCTTCTACTGCTGACGGACACCATGCAATTGTAAGGGGCTGGCTAACTTTTCCTTTGAATCTGAGACGCGCCTTGTTCTTACTCCGCGATTTTACCCTTTGATGGTACCAGAAGTCCAAGATTGATCACCCAAGAACGTATATCATATGAATATAGGACTCTGGTTCCCCACTTATAGAGGGTCTCGATTCTTTCACATTGATCCGATTCTCCCTCGGGTAGCCGCACTCCAATAGACTGTAACTTCTCCACCCGCACCTTATACTTCCGACAAATTGAAATTGAAACGGCTGAGAAGCGACTACATCAGGTTTACAACACTAACACATGAAATTTGGATTCTGAATGTCATGAGACTCTGGATGGTGGAGATCCAATGAAGCGCGCGGGGTAGTAAGTAGGGTTGCGACAGTATTACACCAATCCCCGGGTTTGAACCAAATCACGGATCAACACTGATGGGTAGCTATTTTGGGGACACTATATTCATAGAACTACTAATATCATTCCAGTATTATCCAGACTGCTACCATTAAGTATCCAGAAAGATAAAAATAAAAAAATAGAAATGAGAAACGAGAAAACCATGAACACCAATCCCATGTATCATGATATCTACTATGCTGTTGCAGTGCAATTTTGGAGCTGTAGAATGCGAGACTACCTGAACATGATCTCAGACTATTTCTAGCACCAGTCGTTGTGAGATTTGTTCAGTGCTTCCTGCGGCAATAGATATGTTATAAATGTAGACTGCTCATTACTTGCCGGATTGTATAATATGGCACATTTTTCCCAAGCGATTAGAATACCCCGACAGTAGTTATATGGTTAAGTCTAATTCAGGGTCTATTGTAAGGGAAGTTTACAACTTCTTCAGGATATAAGCATTAAACCTTACGGCTTTGGATGTGTGGGTAGGTGATATGGTTCCATCTTCCCTTAAATTAAGTATCAGGGAGGAAAAGGTTCACGGGGGAAGTCCTGAAGGAAAGAAGACAAGAAGCTTTACTCGCAAATACGTGAAATAGTTGATAGCGCACAGAAAGACCATAGAGTAATATGCTGAAAGTATATTGCATGGAAGTTTCTGGCGCGGAAACGAGTAGGGAAAGCTATGTAGTTGTCTTTATCGACGCAAACCCTTAATAGCGTTGTGATACCAAGCTCTCTTGGCTGTATAACCAGCTTTTTTTTTTTTTTTTTACGGAATACACTATACCAAGCTGACTGATATTTGTTAATATCTAGGTAGAACTATCGTACATTGCAAGGAGGCCGCGGAGCCACGACTCTCTGGATTCATTGGCCTGCATAGCCAGAAGCTCGTCGCTAGAGGCCTGAACCTCTAAAAATTGATGTCCATCACACAACCGGATTTGGAGCTTCTCCTGGTAGTACTGGTCCACACACGGGCCACAGAGATCTATATCGGGACAGGTTTGACATACAAATCGTCCTTCTGTGACTGTCGGACTCTCTTTACAAAGATCGCACACGGCCGGGGCACCGTCTGGGACATTCGCATCGTACAGAAATGCCGTGCGGGCCGCGGAGACATCGTTCATGTAGAGCAGGCACTTTCCCAGCCGGTACGAGGCCGACTTCCCCTCCCTTAGGGCTCGGGTGGCAAGCATGGTGATGCCCTCCCTCAGGGCCGATATCCGTTTCTCTTCATCGAGTGAAGGAGCCGACAGGGGACCATGTCTAATTAGCTTGTCCAGCGTCGGCGGATGTCGAACGGCCCAGTCGATGGAGGATCGACCGAACCAGTCCAGTTGCAACCGATCCGCCCCCAAGGACAACAGGAACTCGACGAGATCAGTCTCTCCAGCCGCCGCGGCCGCGTGCAGGGCGGACGACCCATCATAGCACGCCGTCACATCCACGCCGTTTTCCACTATCAACTCGATAATGCCTCGGTGACCCTTGCCCGCGGCCTTAGACAAGACGGTTCCTCCGCACCAGCATGGGCGGAGCCAATCAAGCTTCTCGGCTTCAGCAGCCTGTAGAAGAACCCGAAATGCATCGACACTTCCCTGAACGGCGGCGTAGTGCAGGGCCGTATGACCTCCGTCGCTATGGACGGCGCCTACTTCGGCGCCAGCATCCACCAGCAGTTGTAGGAGGTCTTCCTGGCCAGTCCAGGCAGCGAAATGCAGCGGCGTCCGTCCATCCCCTGAGGAGACGGATATCTCTGCCCCCATCTCCAGAAGCAGGCGGGCGAGTGCAGTACGTCCGGGAAGGGCGGCGGCCAAATGAAGGGCCGTGTATCCCGACGCATCCAGGGCATTGATCGCGGCGCCTGGGCGACATAGCGAGGGGATGACATCTGGATTGTCACCCACTACGGCCATATGTAGGACGGTTCGATCATCCGGTGCTAGCGCGCCAACGGCAGCACCATGGGCGAGCAGTGATTCCACGATCTCGATCGTCCCACAGTACGCGGCTAGGCGGAGGGCGTTGTGCCCATCCTCTTCGACCAGATTCACATCGGCTCCGGCTTCCAGCAGCAACTGCGTGACGGCGGCTCGTTGATAGATCACCGCAGTCAATAAGACGGTTTTTTCCGCCTCCCCGCGCACGTCCACCGGGATTCCCCGATCCAGCAGGAATTTTACCACCTCCACACTGCCCGCGGCGGCTGCGTGGTGGATGGCCATATCTCCCTGTTCATCGACGGCGGCGATATCGGCGCCGTGCTGGAGCAGGAGCTGGACTGCATCCAGGTGTCCGTGTGATGCCGCGATATGCAACGGGAGCAGGTTCCCCGTGCGAAGGAGATGCGCGTCAGCATCGAACTCTAACAGGAGGCTGATCATTTCGCACTGTCCCTGATGCGAGGCCAAGCGTAGCTTGAAGTTGATCGCCTCGTGGATCTTGGGGAAGGCGGGATGGTCCCGGGCGATGCTGGCCCCAGCCTCGAGAAGAATCCTAGCCACTGATTTATGGCCTCTCATCACTGCATCCACCAAGGCGCACCCCCACTCCCAGTTCTCATCCGATGGGGTAGTCACATTCCCAGCGCCGGACGCGAGAAGTCGGCGAAGGACCAGTTCCTGGTCATGGGCCACTGCCCATTGGAGGGGTGTGTGCCCTTCCTTATCGGGCAGGGAGACGGGCACGCCTGCTTCCAGCAAGACCGCGACAATCTGCTCTTGCCCTGCGGCCGTGGCAGCATGAATGGCAGCTCGGCCATCGATGAGTCTCGCGGGATCGGGGTCTCGCCTCACGAGCTTCTGAGCGCAGGCGACTCGGCCCTGTTTCGCCGCCCAGATCAAGGGCGTCTCGCCATCGTTCCGAATCAGCGTGGCCGCCCGGCCATACAACTCCTGCGACAGGAGCTCATGAAAACGCTGGGCTGTCTGGATGAGGCCATTGAGGTCGGAGACGCAGAGATGCGATGCCACCTCCAGGATGATTTCTCCGGGTTGATAGACAAAGCGTGGGGTACTAGACGATGCCATGGCAGTATGAAGGTTGCGAAGGTGAAAAAGTGTCACGTTTATCATCCGATAAAGAACACAGGATAGGGAAGGTAGACAGAGCGTGAATACGAGCTGTGGATCTCATTCTCAGGCTGCCATTTGCTCCCCACCTAGAGTTAGAATAATGATCGACATGTCCGACTGGGCGGGTCGCTATCTCGGGATAGGTCAGGTATAGAATCAGATCGGGTTCTACAACAGTGGTAAGAATGATAATAATAACATCAATAGAGGCATCGACTCGCTAGTTCACTTGTCAGTTCAGTAATGAATTACGGTGAGAATGGTTTTTGATTGGAATAACTCCAAGCTCCTATACGGGTCTCGCTGACTCTAAGCGAAACCGGCGCTGGAGGGGGTGAGCACCACCCGGTATATGCTGTTGTATGTTTTTCGCTTTTTCATTATTGTTAATCGCACTTTCTCTTTCCTGAGAAACGCGCTGGGTCGGTAGAAATGTATAGTTGACGAGAGGTTGTATCTGTCGTCCAAGAAGCCAGGCTGTCTACAGCGAGAATCACAAGTGCGCTACTTATGAATACATGAATCTCGAGCTCAATATTCAGACAATGCAATACCTGCCAGCACTAAAGAGAAGGACGTGGAGAAGCTAATCCCTTGGGGATTCTGGTACGCTGATACTGCAGAGGAAGATTGCACCATGGATCGGCCAGACGAGGAGTACAAATTTAGACGTTTCTTTAAATTGCTCTCTTCCTACTGCTCCGAGTTGAAAGGACAAGGGTCTAGTAGAGGTTCTATACAGGCATATTTGCAAAGGGGTCCAGATACTACCAATGGCGTCTAAGTTGTTGTTGCTCTCTTCCACTGATACTATGGCTTTGTGAGACCATCATGCTATACAAACTGACAGTCCCATGGTTTGCACTGTCGTTATCCCGAGATAAATCAGGAATCCCAAGCGAAAACAAAAGTATGACCACCAAGCTCTAGACTAACCACAAGCGCTTCCCAGAAAAACTGCCGCGGAGGTTGCCCCCAATAGAGCCGTGAATCCTGCCATAGTCCAGTGAAACCGATTCTCAGCAGCGAAGCTGTTACGAGAGTTAGGAATCATCATTTGATTATGTTTGAACCTGCTTACCACTTTAAATACGGCTAATTGGGCCCCAGGGTGATCAATGTGGCCAAGTGCCGGTCGTCCCCCAGAAAGTTCGGTATTGACTGAACTGACACTGATTCTCCTTTGGTGTGCCCTCCTGATTGATTCCTCAGAGGTGTAGGTTGTGGCCAACTCTCCAAGATATTCAGAAAAGTGTTCAAATGGATTGTCCGCAAACTTGTCGTTGTCAAATGCTTTAAGGTCATCTACCGTTGCGGCCCGAACTGACCTACAGAGAGATTCAAACGCTTCAGGGCGATGATAGTATCAGTAGTAAAAATCAAGAGCGATTTACATTAGCTTTACCTGGCTTGTTGTTGCTCTCCTTAACGCCCCATTTGGAACTAGGTGGATTGATAGTCGGGTGCTGTCGAAGATCGGCGGCTGCAAGGCTTCCCGCGTTTTCCAGATACTCCTTCGCTAGGGAAGCTGCTGTTCCACCTCCGATGGGATAAAAGGCACGAGAGTGTCCATTTCGGATAGTGCTCTTGGCTCAGATTAAAGTTAAAGGTATCGTAGTTGGTCTATCATGAACGTTCGGGCTTTTTGAGAGGTTTGCAGAGTGTAGCTGAGACCATACACTTTTTATATCTTTGAATGGAAGCCTATCACCGGAGACCGGATGTCTGTGGTTGTTGCAAGTAGAGAATGCGATCCTCACATTTTTGGCTCATTGGCCACGTCTGGCCTTAACGAGGTGCATAGCGAGATGCCATTTAAACAATCACTCACACAAGGCTATGTGTTGGTGTTTAACTGACATGCCACGGCCAATATTTAGTCTCGATGGTCAGGGTTTGGAAGTCATTGCCTGGCGCCTTCCCTGACGACCCAAAGTGAATTGGCATCCCCCAGCCTATTATGAATAAGTATATTGATGGGGATTGAGGGAGGTTAGGATGTCTTCACTGTTGGTATACACGAGGTCGGCTGTCTCACGCCGGCCTTATAGTCCCAAGTTGGTGTAAAACTTATGAAGTCGCACGTATTTGCGGACGAAACTCCGCGGGGGGTGATGTGTCAAAATGGCATCCGGTAGGAAAGGCTGCATTCCCAGCCAGAGAACAAACATCACATAATACGCTTGTTAAGTCATATGTTGTGAGGCTATTTGTTGTTGCTCCTTTCCTCCTCGGGGGCGTGTTTCTATACAGAGTAAAAGCAACGACCATGGTTGTAAGTCGAGATATCTGCCCCTAGGATCTATGGTATTCTCAGCTGGGAGCTACAAGTCCGCTGGAAGTTGTACTTGAAAGTAACGTCGTGTCTAGGCGCTCTACACCGAGCTCTGTGGCTCGCCTAGCCCCGTACTGGTAGACAAGTTCTCAAAATATTCCTCAATATGGCAATCATTCACTCTTCCAATCTTCATATCTTAGCCAGCAATATAATGTAAGAAGACCCACCAAAAAGGATCCTATTCCAGCACCGGTTGACCCATCGTGAGTTAAGACGCCGTATAGAGCAACGAATACGCCAAAAATAAGCATAAGGAGCAAGACAACAAAGACAACGAGACGTTTGTTCCATCCTTCGATGATGTGTATTCCCCAGCCAAGACACTCTCGACTTTCATCCCAAGTAAGCATATCTCCTCGTTTCTTGGGAAATCTATTTAACCAGAAACTACCGAGATGGGGGCCTGGTTTAAGAAGATCATGCAGTGGAATACGAAGGATCTTTACCTTCAAAGGAACCGGCCGGTACTCATAGGACTTCTTAACTAGCACTTCTTCATCTCCAGGAATCGCTGGCTTCGCCACAATGTCAGCGCAGATATCAGTGCCAGCTGGGATTAGTTGAAACTATACTAAATCAGTAGTTGAACTATGGTATTTGGCTGCATTCATTTACCTGAACGAATTCCGCCTTCTTGGGAATAAATATTCTACAGTTTTCAAGGCGTTTACCTAGCCAAGCAGGAAACTGTATGTGTCTTGGAGCAGGGATGCATAGAACTCTCAAGATCCAGTTGGGTATTCGAATGTCGTTTGGAAATACCATCCCTAAGTTCCATTGCTGGTTTCGCCTCATTCTAGAATACTCGCTTTGGATGTCTTGGAAGAGGTATTGATCGTTTGTCATGGATGAGACTTCAATGTGCTCCATTAGTGCAAGATCTCGCCTTGTGTTCACGCAGAGCAACAGGTATTTTGGTTCCGATGTGCGATTTGACTTCGTTAGACGCTGAACTGAGGTAGTATCTGACCCCCCATTGGGTTCATTCGAACGAAGCTGCGGCAAGCTTTGGATTGGCCGTCTTCGTTGGTCGTGAGACTGAGAAGAGGGAGAGATTCGCGCTGGCTGCGGAGAAGATGGAGGGCTTGATGAAACAGTCTGAGCATTGCTTCGCAGGCGAACAGCTCTGGCGCCGGCATTTAAGTGTTCCTGCAACTCTGCTGCCCCTCCTGGAGCCATTTCCACAACATCCAAATAACATAGATCACCGCAACCCTAAGAGTCTATGAGACATTGCTTCAGATACGGATGATAAAACGTAAACTGACGCAGGTATACGTGACTCTCTGCGCACCCTTGGGCAGAGGTTCTAAGATTCGCATAAGCTTATACCAACATAAAGCCCGCCATGTAGGCCAAAATGACCCGAGTTCTTGCCAGCGTGAAGATTTAGGCAATTCCTCTGGTACCACGTCATGGTGAGAGCCTGACATCGATTTGAGAGGCGGCTTGTTTGGAGGGTCTATGTTATTCCTCAGGTCTTCCGTGCCTGTCAAAACGAGTTCTTAGTTGCTCCCTATCATTGACGCCAGTGACTTGGGATTCGAAAATTGTTTCAACTATACCAGGTCGGTGGCTTGTCGGTTGTTTACGGCCCAACGACAAAAGCCTCGTGATAGACATACTAACATCCGACACACTACGGGAAATGGCGGCCCGACGCTGAGATAACCGGTCGCTAGAGCTAGTAGCTTGTCGCAACGCTTGTTGTCGTCCACGTTGCAGGATCCGCACAACGTCCAGGAAAGCCGCCTCAACATTGATGTTGTTCTTGGCCGAGGCTTCGACGAATCTGCAACCGAGCTCGCGAGCCAAGGCGTATCCTTCTTCCACAGATACCGTACGCCCCGTATCTATATCACACTTATTGCCTACCAGTATGATAGGCATAGGCGGTTGAAGGCTGGTGGCGGATAAGGCCTGGCAAGCTGATGATGTGAACGGCTCCTTAAGACGCTGTATATGGTGATGCAACTCCTTGATGCGTATAAATGAAGAGCGAGAGGAGATGCTGTAGACCAGAACGAAGCCCTCGCCATCGCGGATCCATTGATCTATCATCGCTGTTTGTTTCATTCCACCACCTGTATCGAGAACGTCCATCATGCAGGACTGGCCATCAACGACGACTTGCTGGCGAAATTCATCTTCCGTCGTCGGGTCGTACTGACACACCTGGTGTCAATGGGGGTTTGTTTATTGATCTGGAGAGATGACGGGGTCCTTCTCCATATGTCCCATGGAGGACTTACAGTCTCGACAAAGAATCTCAGCGACATTTGCATCATCAAAGCGGTCTTTCCAACACCACCGTCTCCAAGCATCACCAGCTTATACATCACCATGCGACTCGCCATAGTTGCCAAGATGTCATCCACGAAGCGACAGAGGGGGTTAAGAAAAAGTTCTCTTGCATTCTGCACTCATAAATTAGGACTCTGATTGATCGCATCTCAGCCGCAGCTGCGGCCACGTATGAAAGCAGACAGTTTCCACTAATCCTTTTTCGGGAATTGCTGCAGACATCTGGCACGCTGACTGGTTAGCCTCCGTGATCTGCTATGCAAGAGAGCCGTGGCAGAATTATCATGAGCCAATCCTGCTTCATAGAATTTACGAGCTAAGGTGGGTACTCGGTCCGGCCGCGCGACGGGAGAACAGCCTCCGTCGCTGGCTTAGGAGCCACTCGACTTCTGGTACTTTTCTTTACGTCGCTATTGATTGCGTTCATTGGCTACTGTTGTAGGCTAAGCGATAGAGATGAGAGTCGCTGTCATCAATGGAAGCGGCTTCGCAGCATGAATGGAAGTACCTTCACCTGGCCACACGTTAGCTGAAGGTTTACCACCAGTAGATAGACCATGCAATCGTGACATGCGAATTCAATTGCTATTTGGTCTCTTTATGCTTCGCATGCAGTCGACAACTCACCCTAGTACGCCACATTGTGGTGTCTACTCCTATTTTTCGTATTGTACTTATAGAAGAAGAAGTCCATCTATCGTTGTCGCTCTATGTCATTCATCATTGTAAATACTGTATATCACTAACAATCCTCTATAGTGCAGAAGGGTATATAATTAGATATTATACAGGTCGTCTTTATAATCCCGATAGCTCCATAGATGTTCGCTCACGCATCTCACAAACTGATCTCAACAGGAACTTCAATTTTTGCAGCGCGCCCTCCAGCAGCCTTTTCTGTGCAATAAGATATAAGAAGCTCCAAGATATAGATGCGAGAGATGAAACAGGAGTGAAAACTTGGGACAAGGTCTTCATCCTTTGGAATGGAAATTGGAACAACGATCGATGCGGTATACGACGCTTCCTCATTGGTGGAGATAGACTGATAAATCGGCTGGGAAGATGAAATACTAGTACTTGGTGATTGTATCTTGGCCCATTGCGTTGACGCAATATCGATTGTTGGAAGCGTCAGAGATTGAACGTGGTTTCCTCGGGCTAAATCGGTGCTTTTTTCCTCTGTGAAAGACGGATACTGCTCCTGCAGCCCTGCGTGGAAGGATGTTACCGAATTCAGCTTGGGATACATCTTTCGCAGGTGAGGGGGAGGTTGGGTCCCAACTGTAGTGAATCTAAGGTCTAGTTTTATCGAGGTGTTGACCTGGTCGACGGCATCAATTCGACGGAAGGGAAGTCGTATGGGCTCAGTCGGTGAAGCTAAGATAGTCAAGTGGCCAGAACATTTCCCTCTCCAGCCACGTCTAATTCTGAGTACTCGTCGAGATGTGAGCCCATTGATGGAAATGCCGCTGGAGCTGCCCAATATACCAGAGGGAAGTATCTTGACGGGGTGAACAACGTTGGCTAAGCTCTTTTTCAGGGTTTCCTTTCCGCAGAATGGTCCCGGGATAACCACACGGACGATGTATTTGATAGAAAAGCACTCTGTGTCGGTCTCCTTGCACATTGAAGGTGGTAGTCTGGTGTGAGCATTATTGAGACCTCCATCATCCGCTTTGTGATCGCATCCCGTGAGCGGCAGACTTTCCGGCACAATGAACGTAAACGGAAACTTGTAGCACCAACCCGGCTCCAGAATCGATGTTGGTTGATATGGACCCTTCTCAATCAGATTATGGAGCTTCATGAACGTGTGACGACCACCGATAAGTGGAGGTCCATTAATACCTCCCCAGGTCACTACCCTCGATATCCCTTCCAATGTGATCTTTATGTCCTCGCAGGCGGTCTTCTCCGCCACTGTGATTGTCACCACTCCTTCGATCTTATCTAGCGTAGTGAACAACATTGGGCGACTATCCTCGGCGCCGGCAATGTGAATAGAAACTGATACCTTCGAGGAGGAGCTCCCGGTGCTCGGAGCATATGAGCGTAAGACAGCTGGGATCTTGGCCATGATCGTGTTTATTCCGCCAATTAAAGTGAGGACAACGAGCCCGCGATAGTAGGTCGTCGTCTGCAAGCTCAATCGAGAAGGAGAATCCGGGATGCAGGATATGCTATCTTTTTCTAGTATGATGGATCATCAATACCAGGACGGGAAAGCTGGGGTTGATCCGTGGACGGTCCGTGCCGGGCCGGGGGTTTGTCGACCTTGCGGTCCGCCCTTCCGAGGTATCTCCAGTCTCTATCTGACGTGCTTTCGATTAGATCTAGACTGCTTTCTCCACATACCCATGTCCACAGAGACTATGAGGAACTCCTTAATCACATGTGGTGGGCTGCTATCCTTCGGTCGTTCAATTATCGGATGACGCCGAGAACCGAAGGGAGGGAAGGTAGATTAGTAGATATTCATTTATTGGAAGCCAAGAATGCACAGATATGTAAGCATCAAGAGCTCATCTACGGTGAGGCTGAACTGTTATTAGTGTATTTATAGGTTCTACGTTCCTAGAATTGCTGGGTAATGGGACTATCCGGCTAGTTGCTTACTGCTACATCATCAATGACTGCATCTCGGCAACGTATATTAGTGTGGTGGCTTTGAACTTCGCATTCATGAATACAGTAGTGCGGTTATGTGCTAGAGCTTGGAGGTACCCGATCGTACGAGCTACCCAAATCCGTGTCCACTTGATATTGTTCAATTATGTGCTATGGTTGAAGACTGTACTCGGCCAATATAGCCCATCTAGTTTCTCCGAGAAACAATTATTCATCTAACAAGTGTGAAGATAATCAATAGATTGTATTATATCAGGTTTCTGTACAAATATCAGTGATATATGCTCCAGTCCCCACCACAATTTACGAACAAGATAGCCCATAATGGACTCAGTATCGATTGAGCTACCCCCCAACATCCCCATTCAACTGCTGCAACTTAGCCATCTGCCAATATTTCCCTCCGAGTTTCATCAATTCCTCATGACGGCCTCTCTCAATAATGCATCCATGATCCAAGACCAAAATTTCATCAGCGTCAACAATCGTCTTGAGTCGATGGGCAATTGAGATGACCGTCCGGCCTTTCATTGCCCGCTGCAGTGCTTGCTGCACTAGTGCCTCTGAGGCGCTATCTAGCGCCGAGGTTGCCTCGTCAAGTAAGCTAGAAAAAGTCAGAGAATCGCCTATACAAATAGAACCGGGCGAGCCTTACAAAATCTTCGGGTCCCATAGAAGGGCCTTGGCGATGGCTATGCGCTGGCGTTGGCCTCCGGACAGAGTCGATCCGTTGGCCATAACTGGGCTGCTCAATCCTTCAGGGAGAGATAGCTAGTCACAATCAGATTAGAAATGGAATTAAGCGTGTAGCTGGTAAATGAATAGAAGACGTACCACGAAATCAGCTAGTCCCACACTCTTCAGAGCAACCATGATGTCCTCATCTGAAACGACTCGCTCGTCACTCTGCAAACACTCGCGCAGATCCTCACCAACCAGACATGGATTCTGGTCGACCAGCGCCAAGTACCCTCTGTAGTTGTTGAGATCATAGTGTTCAATGGGAACTTGATTTAATGTTATCTGACCGGACTCAGCAGCGTAGAGCCGCTCTATCAGACTAATCACAGAGCTTTTGCCACTTCCGGTGGCTCCGACAAGAGCGATAAAGCTCCCAGTTGGGGCACTGAATGTGACGTCGTCCAGTGTTAGTTGAGATTGTCGGGTAGGATATCTGAAGTTAATGTGCTGTAGCGCCAAATTCTCCGTGGTATTCGGCACAAGGGCAGAGCCGTAGCCCTGCTTTGGGTCCTTGTGTGGGAGTATTGCTGGGGGGGGACCATCGGGTCGCATCAATTCCGTCAGTCGAGCAGCAGCAGCATGAGCACCTGCAATGTCTGGCGCGTGAGCAAAGAGAGTAGCGGCAGACTGGGACCCCCAAACCGTGGCCGCGAAACATATGAAAAATTGTTGAATGGTGTATTCCCCCGACGCGATGAGACGCGTGCCGCCATACCAGAATACGAAAGCAATACTCAGTATCCGAAGTGATGTGGTGCACCCATGCAGACCAGCAGATATGACCCAGTACCCATGTTGCCTGTCTCGGCGACTTGCTTTTTGGAACGATTCGAGAACGCTGGTCTGCAGGCCGAGTATGGTCACTGTTTTGATAGCGGAGAAGGCTTCATGCGCAATGGCCACGGAGTCAGTGTCGCGCTTCACGTGCTTCTGCACTTGTGCCTCGATATAGTATTGCAGGAAGCTGGACATGGCTATCAATGGGACTGTGGCCATTGCTGCGACGCCGAGCTTCCATCCAAAGATACATCCAACTATGATCCCCGTCGCAAGCATTACGATGCTCTCCGCTACCAGTCCGAGTGACGTTCCTGACACACCGGTGATCTTCGGAGTGCATGACGAGAGGAAGCTCACCATGTTTCCAGTTGAATGACCTTTATCCTCGAAAAAGACAAGGTTCTTCAGCAGCAGCGCCTTGAACAAGTGCGACCGCGCTCGGAGGTGCAACTGAGATGCAGACACCGCGAAGCAATAACCTCGTACACAGTACAATAGAAACACAACAATACCATGAATAAGGTATAATCGAGCCCAGAAATAAACATCGTGCCCTCCGGTACTTGCACCAGGGCTAATGATTGATATGACCCCGTTACCGAAGAAGATAGCTTGAATGGGATATGTCATTCCAGCCAATGCACTGAAAATAATACCCGCAACAACGTAAGGCAGCTCAGGCTTATTCAAGTGCCAAACCTGGCCGATGCTACTTTTCGGTGATGAGATTGACCATGGACCATCCTCAGTCTTCTTCGGAGTGTCATCTTTGACAGATATTTCACTGGACCTAGTTTTTAGACAATCTGTAGAGGATAGCGATTCTCGAACTTCGTCGCTCTGTCGGAGTGCCTGGTGATCCACCAATTCTCGGTACATCTCAGATGTGCTCATTAACTCCCAATGCTTACCTTGATTCAAGATCTGGCCGTCTTTCATGACAATTATCATATCGGCATCTTGGATTGTCGATAGCCGGTGAGCTATTATCATGGTCGTTCGCCCATAGGCAGCGCTGTTCAAAGCCTCCTGGATATCCTTTTCGCTTTGACTATCCAAGGCAGCAGTAGCCTCATCCAGGAGGAGGATGGATGGCTGAGATACAATGGCGCGGGCAATTGCGAGCCGTTGCCTCTGTCCACCAGAGAGACCTGACCCATTAACCCCTATGATGGTATCGTAGCCGTTGGGGAGACTGGTGATAAAAGAGTGGATATGCGCGGTCTTGGCAGCCTGAACTACTAGTTCTCGAACTGCAGATGGGTTCAGTGCCTGTTCCTGTATGAGCGAACTGACTTGGTAAAAATCAATGGATCCTGGCAGATATACCTCTATAGTCGTCTTGGGCAGCCCATGAGCAATATTCTCAAGAATCGATGCACGGAACAAGGTGACATCCTGGCTGACATACCCAATCTGAGACCTGAGCCACGAGACATTCAGGGCATCAACCGGCTCATTATCTAGCATAATCTCCCCGCCGGTGGGATTGTATAAACGTGCCAAAAGAGCAAAGACCGTCGACTTACCAGATCCCGATGGCCCCACCACGGCGACAGTTTGTCCGGCAGGTACAGTGAAGCTAATCTCTCTGAGAACAGTTCGTTCCGGTTGCGAAGGATAAGCAAACTCTACATTGTCGAACCAGATCTCTCCCCGAACAGGACCGTATATGCGTCCTGCAACCGCCATGGGATTGATCGGCGAAACACGCTCAATTACCGAAATGACTCGGCTGGCTGCTTTGCTGGCCCGGGTAACGTCGACGACATACGGCAACGCTTGACACAGCATGCCGCCTGCGACGACTGTTGCGTAAAGGATGGACAAGGCCTCTGAAACTGTACAAAGTCCCTGGCGGAAGAGGCGATCAGCCTGCCAAAACTAAGCCTAACTATTAGCAGGGTTTTTTAAAGCCTGTGGCCGTACGTACACCCAATCCATTAGCCCAATGCAAGATCGTAAAGGAGCCTGCAACGATCACGCCAAAGATCAACCGCTCCCGAAAATCCAGGGCAGCCGGCTGCAGCAACGTATCGTGATACTTTCTCGCATATCGTTCTTGGCTTCGGTACGCGATAACGCTCCGCATAGCACTGAGAACTTCTTGGGCTAGATTGTCAAGTTTAACGGAATGCGACAAGCCCCTTTGCTGTGTCGCGCTTAGCCAAGACCCCATTAGTCCTACCAAGAGGATCATGGCAATCGGCTGCGATATCATTATCGATGCGAAGCGTCGGTTCTGGATAAAGGCGCAGATAATGGCAACAAGAAAGCCGGATACTCCGGAGATAACGTTGCCCATCTTCTGCGAGATACCCGTTTGGATCAACTTCATGTCCTGGTCGATGCGGGACGTGAGCTCTCCTGTGCCGACGACATCGAAGTACGCCATGTTCTGCTGCAGCACTGACGAGAAGTACTTTCGTTGGAGGCGACGTGTAATTTGTTCTCCGACTACGTTGAGCCCCCAAGTGCTGATCATAGTAGAGACAAATGACCCAATCGCTGATATGTGTCAGATGGCATCTTTCAAATTGGCTTCAACTTCCCATACCGATGTACACCAGCAGCAAGGTGAGCCGCTGAACCCGATCGCGAACATCCTGTGGTGTTTTCTCGTCCCCATTGATGAACTCACTTGCCAAAGCTCCGAACACGATCGTGACCAAGGGCATTGCAGCCCCAGCGACCACTGCGCAGCTTGTTGATACCAGCAATGCGCAGATCAGTGGCGCGTTTGCATATCGGTAGATTGAGAAAAGGTTCGCCGTGCTGGGGTCGATGCGAACCTGACACTCGATGATGTCGGCGGCGCAAGGAGTAGAAGAGATCGGCGGGATTTCACCCAGCAGAATCTCCTCGTCCGACATCCTGTGTCCTCTTGAAGGGCATCGACCACACTGTCAAATTTGCCTTATTGTCTGGAATGAATGACTCGCGAGGATGGGCATGTCGTGGTCACGTGGATCATAACATTCCCAAGTCTTGACCAGATTTCAGGTATTTGGGATGGCTAGCAGGCTGGTGATCGATCACATCGTTCTACACTACTACGGAACTGTGCTGCCTATGTTGCATATTTGTGTCTGCATAATACGAATATGATGGATCATACTGCCACGAATTCCATTAGATAACCCGAAATCCTGCTAGCCTATTCAACAGCATTTACTGACATTGCCCGTAGTGACAACAAGCCATACCCGTGCATTCTTCGATAAAATCACCATAATACTCTGAAGCCTTTCAGAGGGACTCCTCACCCAGACAGTTCAATTTAGAAGGGCCCATATATCTAGGATACAAACGGACATGCTACTTATACTAAAAGCCTCCAAAGAAGACGGATTTGCAGAAGCATTCCCATAGCCTCGGAATACGTCTTGCCCGACGGGCTTTCGTTGTACGGAAGGCTTGCTGCATTGGAGACGTCCCCTGCCTGCACCTCGTCGATGTCAAGCAAAGTCATCAACTGTTTGTGGATCGAAGGCCAAGCCTCAGAGCGCGTCTTGAAGAGAAGCCACCAGTCTCCTGCGGCATCCTTGCCAATCACCCTACAGACATTCCGAGTAGGATACAGGCGGCAATGCTCAATGTCGTTGATGTAAGACGGTCTGCCCAGTGCATGAGGTCTGTCTTTGAGAGGCAGACCGGGGGCAACAACAGCAGCGGAGAAGTCAGTCTCGAAATACCTGGCTTTGTGTTGGTTGGTATGTGTCATGAAGAGCAGGCTCGAATCGCCGACGAGAGGTGGAATCTGCATGAACGAGTCTCGTTGAATGGCAGTCATCGCTTGGACTTGCTCCTTGGTTCTGTGCTCCATGAGCGCCTGCCGATTCTTGGATGCCAGGTATGCCAAGTTGTTATCTTTGAGGACCTCGCTCGTCTTGTGCACCGTGTATGAGTTGAAGAATGCATTGCCGATGAAGCCCTTCGCGCCGGCAGGGAACGATTCCTTGAACAGACCCCATACATTGAAGGGGCTCATCACCATGACGGTACGGCCGGGCGCAGGGTTGAGGGCTGTGACCATGGTCTTCACCCACCACGCGGAGACGACATCAGGCTCGCTCAGGAAGGGCGCTTCGGCTCCCTCCGGGGTCGAAGCGGCCAGCTCCTCTTGAGCATTTTGCCTCATCTGTTCCACGCAGTGTCCCGGCACCCGGATGGGATGCTCTTCCTCCTGTCGGAACCAGAAAAGTTCAAATAAGTACCTGAGCCCAAAGAGTACGAGACTCAGTCCGATAACGAGCCGTTGGAAGTGGGTATAGTTCTCCCGAGGGACTCCCTTGCCCAAATCGCCCAAGGGGTCCTGGTCAAAAGGAACAAAAGGCGGCACGTCTTCCTCCCGGCCATCGAGGACAGCTATCCATGCCTTGAAGAAATTGGTCCGCGCGACGGCGTCGAAAAAGGTGTGAAGATAGCTAACCGTCAGAAGGGTTGCATCTTCAAAGACCGCAACATGGACATGGAGCTGCCCACGGTCGGAATAGATCCAGTCGGCCAGCTCTCGGGGACTATCTGCATGGCGGACCAGTGGCGCAAACTCCGCGCAGGATGGCGACAGGACAGACTGGTCCTGGCCGGTTTTCGGCAGCCGTGCGCCCAACGGGTGTTCATTGATGCCCATCCCATACTTCTCGGTGGTAAACCCGAATGCGGGGCGGGTGCTCTTGTCGTACTCACTCGGGATGTGATATTCGAGCTTTCCGTTATCCTATATACCACATTGCTACGTTAGTATTGTGGGGCAGGTTGTGGTTCACGAAGGTCCATACATTCAGTCGCAGACGAGCCCCCAATTGACCCCAGTCGCCGATTTCCATCAGCCGGTTCAGCGCTCCCTCGAGTTTTGAGGCATCAAGAACGTCGTCAAAGCGGAAGGTAAAGTCATGGCTAAGACTACGTAGATAGTGCAAATCATCCCAGTATCGAAGAGGGACAATCCGATCGGTGGGTATAGTTGCTGGCCGTGCACGGCCAAAGACAGAGAGGAGACCCATTGCTGCAGCTGCCGTAGGGGATTCGATACTCGTGTCGTCTCGGGAGGGGTGAGTATCTTGTAAATATCACCTGCCGAAGCTCTCCCCTCGTGTTAATAAATCATCAAGGGATTGGTGTTCCTCTGCTACAAATTAACCCTGGGGTGGGACAATATCAGGGCCCCCTTGCTTCTTCATGCGAGCCTTCGCCATTCCATATATAGCAAGGTATGAAAGAGCGGTATGCCACAGAGTGGGACATGCATTCCAGTAATTGCTTTTTACTACAGAAGTAATACCTCATATATGCATGTTTGCTATGAACTGAAGTCATTATTTGCACACCTCACATGGCCATCTTCAGCTTAATCTCGCCTTGAACCGCCCGAAAATACCGCCCGAGTGCCATCATCGGGAAATAATGCCGATAGTAGTCGTAGCCTAAGTAAAAATGATTTGGAAATCCAGTGCCCGTGTACACTGGTTCAGGCCAGGTAAACCCAAGGCCTTTCTCCGGCTTTTGAGAACAGACCAGCCACTGTATGCCGCGTTCAATGGCAATGTCGGTGTGGGGAATATGGGCCAGGAGTCCCATAAGCGCCCATGCTGTATGCGACGCTGTTGATCTTTGCCCCTTTCTCTCGGCACTTTGGTATGACAGCAAGGACTCGCCCCACCCGCCGTCATCATTTTGCTGAGACTTCAGCCATTGCAACGCTGGTTGCGCCAAGGTAGGAATCAGTGTCTCGTCTTGAGAAAAGTACGCCAGACCACACAGTGCATGGCTAGTCCCATAAATGTAATTGCACCCCCATCGGCCGAACCAGGACCCATTAGTCTCCTGCGTAGAGGCAAGGTATTGGATAGCTCGTCTGCACGCTGCACGTATCGCGGGACCAAGTTGGCTCAGCTGGCTGGCGTTGCCTTTTTCTGGGGCGCGGAGAATCATCAGTCCGAAGGCCTCCAGGATTCGCCCGGTGATATCGGCGCAGGACGTGTCACATAGACTGTCCATGTCGCTGAACGGGATTTTGTTGAGAAATAGCTTATCATTCTCCACGTCAAAGGCAGCCCATCCTCCGTCAGGATTCTGCATGCCCAGAATCCATGTAGCTGCGGCAATCACGGAGGGTGAATGACACGATCTCGCGTCATGCTTCACTTGCGCAAGGATAATCGCTGCCGTGTCGTCTATATCGGGATAGTGGCTGTTTGTGTACTCGAAGCTGAACCCCCCCGGCGCAAGATGGGGCCGGTATACACGCCAATCTCCGCGGGGTTCAAGCAATTGACGGTCTCGGATCCATTGAATAGCACGATCGACGATCTGCTGGTCGGGTGATGCGGTATCGCAGAGAGCGATTGACATTAGAGTCGTGTCCCATACAGGTGAAACGCAAGGTTGGACCCTTTTCCCTTCTGCATCCTCCCAGGCGAAATTCTCAATCGCCTGGATGCCAAGACTGACAGGGGGATCGTCCAGTTTGTACCCTTCCAGCATGAACGCATACACGCTGGCATGCATGGGCGGGAAGATCCCGGCCCAGTCGCCGGTGGGTTCCTGGCGCTCCAAAATCCATTTCATGCATTGCTGCCGTGCGTACGATCTGAGGAAAGGGACTGAGCGAAGTCCGTTGAGTTGATAAAGCAGTTTGTCCAGGATGCTGAATGTCAGCCCAGTGATGTCGCCCTGGGATAGCAGCTCCCAGAGGGATGGACCGTAGGGCGCAGTTTTGCTAGTTGGATCTTGCCATAACTCGTCTAGGTAGTCATTCTCCGCCGTTATTCCATTCGGGAGCGCATAGACCGGCTGATGATGGCAGATGATCAAGAGAGGGGCAATGGTGCCGCGGGCCCAAGATGCGAACTTGTAGATGTTGATCGGACATGTGGAGGGGAGCAGAACCAGTTCCACAGGGAGCTGAGGTACTTCATTCCATGGAAACAAGCCGAAGGTTGCCAGGAAGATGCGAGTGAACACACGAACCTTGGCAACCCCTCCCGCATGGAGAATGAATGCTCTGGCATGTTGCATGGCTGGGACGTCTACATTCACCCCTAATATTTTCAGCGCGAGATACGCTTCGGTGGTGGTCGAGACATCGCCTGGAAACTCGGGCGCTAGACCCCAGGAGCCGTCACAGTTTTGCTGAGATAGTATGTAGCGACAATAGGCCGCACCATCAGCTTTCAGGTCGAGCCCCAGAGCCTGTCGGAGAAAGATATATTCAGCTGTTATGGTGACATTTGACCTCATCTCCCCACACCAGTGTCCATCGGAGTGTACCACATTATATGTATAGTCCATAGAACGTCGTAGAGTTTGCTCTACCTCTGGAAGTAACTGCTCTCTTTCCCTGAAGACACGTTCGGATTCTCGATATCCAGTCGTCATTTTTGGCAATCGTGGCTGGGAGCTGATTGATGTTGATAGCCTGTCATCAGCTACGGATAGAGATCTAAGAAGTTCGCAATACAAAGCCTTGTCAATATATGCCAGATATGGATTTTGAATTCAGGCATGCCCAGTGATCTGGCTATTGAACTTTGTTTGCTTCTGCAATTCTGTCTCCTGGTGGGACAATCTTGTCACTGCAAAAGCTTTTTCTTTGATGAGCAAAAGAAAGCATGAAATAGTGCTGCACTTGCAGACCGCAACATACCCCTTGCATGCGCCCAATGGATACATCTCTTTTTCCGTGGCATAGACCCTCCTGCCAGACCCACAGAGTTCCGCGAGTATCACGACAGGGTCTTCCATGATCACGAAAGCCCAATGTGTGTAAACTACTAGGGCATGATGTCTTAACAACCATAGACTACCCAGCCTGACACCTCAGGCAAAATGATGCAACCAGTTGAAGCGCTAGGACCAGTTGTTGTCTCTAAACCCCTCATAGTGACTACTGTGGGAATAATCTTGCTTCTATTAGGGCGAAAACTCCACTGGACTCACAAGCAGCGACAGCTGGAACGACTCTATGGCTGCGAAAGACTACGCAGTGAAAATGGGCGTTTTCAATACGATATTCTTGGCATCGCCAAAGCTCTCGAATTAGCATTTCATTTCAAGTGTCGAACCTCCCTTCCGTATACTAATACACTGTTCAAACGATACGGGGAAACCTATGCATCCAATGTCCTCGGCTTTCGACTCATCTTTACCTGCAGCGCAGACAACATCAAACATCTATTGTCCACAGCGTTTCCCGATTTTGACAGCTCCCCACTGCGAAAGCCCTTATTTGAGCCTATCACCCCACATGGCATCTTCACTCTCGACGGTGCGGGATGGAAGCAGAGCCGAGATCAGTTACGCGGTCGGCTTTGTAACCTCCGCAAGATCGTCGACTTGAATCAGTGCGAGCGCCACTTTCAGGCCTTTCTTCAGCATGTCCCACCCAATGGACAGGCGTTCGACGCTCAAGCCTGTGTCTTTGCTCTCGCCTTGAATATGCAAACCTTGTTCTCGCTGGGCGAGTCGGTTGATGCCCTCAGCCATTTTCAATCCAAGGAAAAGAAGCAGTTCTTGGATGATCTGCTTTTTGTCAAGGAGAAAATTGTGCAGGATGGTTTTCGCGGCCCGCTCCGGTATCTCTATCCTAAGCGCCGCTTTCTCCAGTGTTGTCAGAGGGCACGAAAATATGTGATGGCTCATGTCGCTCGGCAGCTTGAAGAACAACATACCATGAATGAAAAGCCAGAAAGAGAGCCCCGCAAGCGTAACTGCAACGGCGAGGAAGGGGAGGTCCCTCTGTTAGCAGACCAGGCGCTGAGCATTCTCCTCGCAAATGACAGCATGAGCACGACCCTCTCGGGTCTTTTCTTCTGCCTTGCCAGGGACGAGCGAGTCGTCCACACGCTAAGAGCAAGCATCCTTGACACCGTGGGGTTAACGCCTCCAACGTGGGGCCAGCTCGGATCTCTGTACTACGTCCGTTGGGTTCTCCAGGAAGGTGAGAAATAATAAATTAGTATTCACGATTAGTATACACTAACACAATAGGGCGTCAAGTAATGAGGCTCTTTCCTGCAGTTGTTTTCAACGCCAGGGTAGCAAACAAGGATTCTACGCTGCCAACCGGTGGTGGAACTCACGGCAACTGCCCGGTGCTGCTTCGGAAGGGTGAAATCGTGGTGTTTTCTACCTGGGCTCGACATCGCCTGGGGAAGGACTTTGGCGAGAATCCAGAGGAATTCTACCCAGAACGATGGGAACACCTTAGTGCAGATATGATTGGCTTTATCCCTTTCAACAAGGGGCCTCGAGCTTGCCCTGGTCGTAAGATTTCCTTCCTGAGTGTTGTGATATTTGCCTGTTTACTGACATCGATGTAGAGCATTATGCTATGGTTGTGCTCACGTACATTGTGACTCGGATATTTCAGACGTTTTCAATAGTCCACGATTATAATTCACAAGAATGGACAGAGAGGATCAGCATGACGCTTGAGAACGAGAATGGGGTCCTGATTGGTCTGAGCTAACATTTCTTGGTTAGAGGTTTCTATAAGGATATTCAAATCAAAGGCCATTCCCTATGATGGACATGTACTTCTGTTTCAACTCTCCTTGGGCTGCAGTATGAGCTTGATACAGTCCACCGATATGCCATCCAGGAAAGGTGTTGGCCTGGTCTAAACAATACCAGGAAGCATAACAAACCTCTTAGCCTTGTACTTGTCCCCAAATTCCTCACGATAGCGGCGCTCCTTTTTCTTAGCCCATATTCCCATTTGTACACTGCCAATAATGATGAAAATGAGAATGCTCCAGCTCAGTCCACTAACAAGATAAATTCCCATCCAAGAGACAATCTCAAATAAATAGTTCGGGCAGGTCACCGTACCAAATCCAAACCCGTGCGGAACACCACGGTCAGGAGTACCTGGACAGCGAAGATCCCGTAGCACAAAGTGGGTGTTCAAGTTCGCCATTTCCCCAAAGGCAAAGAGGGCAAGGCCTGTGGAGAGTAGGATTGGATTGCTTGGCTCCATATCAGGCCGGAGGATCCAGTAAGCCATATTGCCGGTCATCACGCTGTAATAGCCACTGTTTAGGAAGACTTTGCGCGCCGGCATGGTGGCATTACTGAACCGGTGGACGAAGATGGACTCATACTCACGTTTCACGAAATGGGTTGTCAACAGCGCACAGAGAAGGAGTTGAAGGCCGCTCGGTTCGGTGATAGTATCATAATTGTAGTACAGATATGGGCGTAGCGCGAAGAGGAAGAGCCCTGGGATCAAGACTGGGCCGAGGTATTCGGCGATGAACACGGTGCGCCATGAGATCTGGGGACCTGCATGGGCAAGGGCAGGAGTATCAGTCTGGATCACGCTGCAGGTCTTGTGGCGTGAGCATACCAAGGTCCTTAACATGAATCAGACTCGAATTGTCGATTCCGGCCTCCTTAATGGTAATCTTCTTGGAATTAGGAACCAAGGTCCAATCGTTTCCTTTGCTGATCCTCAAGCGATAGATGGATAAACCCGACGCTTCAGCAAGAGCATTGTAGAGTTCCTCTGTTGAGGCATGCACACTAATTTCAATGTCCTGTGGAAGGCTTTTTATTGATCTTCCTGTGTCGCTATTTACTCGTAACTCGACTGGTTGTGAGATGGACGGACTTACCCCTTGGGTGAGGAAACACCGTGATTCTGGCCGAGGTCATTAGCCTGGAGTTGATAGGCTGATACCAAATTACCAATCCAAGACTGATATAGACAATATAATCGCCACCGCCCAATGTTATCATATGGTTGGGGGGAAGTAAAATGCAAAATAGGCACACCAGGGAAGAGAACACGATCTGCTATGCCATCACGTGATGATCCCATGCATGGGATACATCAATCTAAAATTTCTTCTGGGGCGCAATGATGTTCAATATTACATATTAATTGAGTTTCAACATGTACAGGTACCATAGGCTTGCTGTTCGAATGCCAGGTATGTGTGTCGTGCAACTTCAAGCAAGCTACCCCATGGAGTTCAAGTATACAGTAAAAGAGATCCAATTCTCTTCTTTTGACTATACCCTCAAAGCTCAGACAGTCTATAAATAAATGTCATCCATTACATAATCTAATATTCCTATAATTAGTTATAAGAATATCTACTATCTAGACTAACCAGACATCTCTCAAGACTAACACCTACTCAAAGCTAGTCCAAAAGTTGAATTATAGAAGTCAAAGTACAGCCTTAGATAAGAACCCCTACGCGTGGTCTGCTTCCTGGTTTAGGACTTGACAACGAAGGCCCGGGTGTAACATTATTCTCCTGCAGTAAGTAATCCATCACTTTCAAACCAATCACCTCCTGACATGCTCTTCCAGTGGGCCCCCCAGCGTTAGGAAGACCTTGACAGTTGAGAGCACAACAGAGCTGGTGCCATGCAGTGGAGAAGATGCAAAATCGTGGAATAGTCGAGATCAGTAACATCAAGATAGACCAGTCTGGAGAGGGAAATCATACGAGATCTTGGATTGATACCAGTTGGAGTCGGGTATGAGTTCCCAATATAGTAATCCACCCCTAAACTCGGATACTCCTTGGAAAATATCCATGGCTATAATGTCATCCCCGCCATTATATAACGCGCCGAACGATGTGGTACTCAGATGGTTCCACGGACTAAATTGACTCCCCAAACTAATCCAGATTGTGACTGCTCACGAAATTCCCCCCCCCCCCCCCCAAAGTCTCTCCAAATTCCCACCGAAATATCCCACAGGATGCCTCTCTACCAGCCCCCCAATGTGAACGAGAACGTCCTGTCTCAGTTCTCTCTCAACGGCAAGATTGCTGCTGTCACGGGTGGTTCTCGTGGTATAGGTCTAGAGATAGTCAAGGGCCTCGCAGAAGCCGGTGCAGACGTTGCCATAATCTATACCGCCAGCGCGGATGCCCACGAGACAGCTGCAAAGATTGCCGTAAAGACAGGCGTCCGGGTGCAAGCGTACCAATCCGATGTTACCTCTCGCAATACAATTGCCGCGACTATCAACCAGATTACAGAAGAGTTCGGCCATGGCCATCTCGATATAGTTGTGGCCAACGCGGGCGTTTGCACCAACTGTCCTAATCTGGAGTATACTGAAAATTCGTGGGCAAGAGACAACTGCGTTAACTATGACGGTGTGATGTGGACGGCCCAGGCGGCTGGGAAAGTCTTCAAGAAACAGGGAAAGGGCAACCTGGTTATTACCGCCTCTGTCAGCTCGATCCTGGTCAACATCCCTCAGACGCAGGTCGCATATAATGCTTCCAAGGCTGCTGCGGTGCATCTAGCGAAGAGTTTGGCTGTGGAGTGGACTGAGTTTGCCCGTGTAAACTGCATTTCACCGGGTTTTGTGATGACAAAGAGTAGGTTTTTCCCAAGGTGGCCCCGTGATGCAGTGAAGGAAGATGCTGATCATATAGCAGTGCTCACCCAGCAGCCCAAGAAGCTATTTGAGCAATGGTTGAACATGGTCCCCGGCCGTCGTATCTGTGATCCGGCCGAACTGAAGGCTGTATGTATATTTTGGATATGGCCATTGTCACGTAAGCGAGAGCTAGCCATTCTCCAGGCGTATGTTTTCCTTGCAAGCGATGCTTGCAGCTATATGACTGGCTCCAACCTGGTGATCGATGGGGGTTACACCTTGCCGTGAGCGATCTTTTTTGTTCAGGATAGTTTCCAAGATCTATAGACGTATCAACCTGCCTCAGTTTCGATATTTCTTGCGCAGTCTCTCGTATCTACACCCCATCTTCTGCGTGGGCACCCAAACATGCCTGTGCCAAGGAGACTTTCTCCCTTACTAAATTGAACGACAGTCATGTATAATCCGAGGCAGCTTCAACAACCATGCAAAATCTTCCATTTTCTATAGGTGTACGATTCACTGCTAGTTCTTGCAGGGAATTCTCCTTGAAGAGGGTTCCTTCTCGGGCCAATACTTCAACACTTCACGATATCAGGTTATTTCATGTTCCCCTGGAGGAACAATAATTGGACGAGCGCATTGGACGGACGTTGGGCTGATGTTTGGTGGATGTCCATATTCCGCCACTTTCGGAGATCTTTGGAACTAGAACAGTCCATAGATATGCGAGTGGCTCGTCGTCTAGACCGGATCGAGGAAAGAACCCCTACCAAATGATTTGCGAGGACCTAAAGGGTTCCTACGACATGTGACTACACGAACAATATCCCAGAGCTGTGGGGCACGTGCAGATCACCAATGTAAAGCAAGAGTGCTGCTTGATTTCCGTCCACGTACCCGTTCAGCACTTTAGCGCCACGATTGCCTATCTAGACAGAGACTAATGCATATCACACGGGGCATGCCAAGGGCACTGGGCGACTTTGCCAAATTCGGCATTCATCCCCGCTCGGTCCGTACAAAGTGGAGGAACTTGTGGGCAACAGGCAAGAAGGGAAAGTGTTGCTTCCAAGTCGATATATATACCCACAGTAGTAGATGGAATGAAGTAGACATAGTATCCCTATTTCCTTTCGCCGTGATCATTCACCGGTCGGAGAAAACAAGATGGAGAAACTGCTTCCTTGTCTGGTCAACAGACCCTTTGATAGTCATCATATCTGGCAGTCGACTGAAAGTGATGACATTCTGGCTCTTGTGCTAGGCCTATTGATAGTCATAATACTACTGTATGATTCATCTCTTTTCCACAAGAATGATGCCCAGTCATTATGGCACCAATGTCCGCAAGGAGTGAATGACCGGAAGACAATTTCGACCGATATCAATATTGCCCAAGCAACCAAAGACCAGGTTAGTACTCTCCGATATTGTCATTGATCCAAATGCTGACGGTAACTGCAGGGGAAAGACATCGTGATTTTCTATGGTACACAGTCCGGTACATCATACGAACTGGCCAGGCATCTCAGTCGGTCGATCTTTCAGCTGTTCTCCAAGGCGACCATTGTTGCGGATCTGTCAGACTATGACTACGACAGCCTCTCAGAGCTTCCTCCCAATGTGATTGTGCTGTTTATCCTATCAACCTATGGTGAAGGAGATCCGCCGGACAATGCCATCAGATTTGACGAGTGGTTAGACAAAGGACTGCGACAGCATCCATCGGGCTATCTGTCCCACCTGCACTATGCAGTCCTCGGATTGGGCAACTCAAATTATAAGCACTATAACCAATTTTCAAAGAAGGTTCAAAAGGAACTTGAGGCTGCTGGAGGTTGCCCTATCCTTGATCTTACATTGGCGGATGACTCAAGTGGATTCACACGCGGCGATTACTCTGAATGGTCCCGGCAGCTCATCAACGTGATGGTTGAGCAATGCAATATCCCCAAACGACCGAGACCATACGAGCCTGTGTTTGAGATTGAACCCTGTGACTCCCCGTGTGACTATCGGGCAATGTCTCGACCGATTCATTCGCCAAGTGGATCGGAACAGATACAGTCCCAATCAGCCATCTACTCCGCCAATATTGCATCGATCACCAATCTTACCCCACATGCACAACAGACGACACTACACATCGAAATCGATACCAGCCGTTTACCAAGAGCCAAGTACAACGTCGGTGACCACCTCTTGATATGGCCGGAGAATAGCACCCAAGAGATTCAACGCCTCAGTCAGATTCTCGGAATCGACAGCAAGGAGATGCACCAACCGCTGCAAATCCGGCGGAAAGACCGCGAAACGAAGTGCCCCTGGCCACAGCAGGTCACGATTCATACTCTGTTCAAGCACCACCTGGACATTGCTGGTCTTGCATCCAACGATCTTATACTCTCGTTGAAAGAATTTGCGCCAGATGAGAAATCTCGGGCTGTCTTGGACCAAATGGCGGCGGACTATCGACATCTGTCCGCGACTTGTGCTCTCAGCTTGGCATCCGTACTCACTAGAGCATCTGGACCGTCGCAGGTGTGGACGATTCCCTTTCCATTTCTCTTGGAGAATCTGAGCGCACTCAAGCCCCGAATTTACTCGATTGCGTCTAGTCCTGCTCTTAGTCCACGGCAGATTGCTCTGACAGTGGCAGTGAAAGAACTCAATCCTGGAACTGCACAATCTGCACTGGGTCTGGCCTCAGCATTCTTCCTCGGTGCTCGACATTCACTCACCCCGGATATCCAGGGGACTGAAGGCCGACTGGGTACGAGCGTGTGGTGCAGCCTGCGGAAATCCAAATTCAAGCCTCCGGCTTCCACCATGCACCCTATCATCATGGTGGCGAACGGATCCGGCATTGCACCGTTCATCGGATTTCTGAAGCATCGTCTCCGCAAGCTTGGGATCGAGGGAGGAGTCGGGAAGATGGTCCTGATTTACGGCTGCCGGGACGGAGCCTCCCATCTGTATAAGGATGAGCTTTACGGGATGCAGAGTGCTTTCAATGGCCAGCTTGGACTGATTACCGCGTACTCGCGAAAGGGGGAAGGCTATGTACAAGACCACGTAAGGTCCCGTGCGGAGGAGCTCCAGGGCCTACTCTGTGGTGAGAAGGCCAATGTGTATATCTGTGGGTCGGTGCGTATGTCCAGTGCTGTGCGGGAGGAGCTGCTCAGCATCATTCAGAGGAGAGAAGGCTGGACCGATGCTGAGACGCGGGATTTTGAAGGTGCTCAGATACGGATGCGGAAATGGCAACTTGATGTGTGGGGTTAAAATCGGACAGAACCTGCATAGCTAGGATAGTTAGGAGTATCAAATTGGATTAGCCTTTTTCTCTCGCTGTAGAAGGAATCGGCTCGCCTTTTGTTGAATGGAAAACGCTGCTCACCCGATAGTTCCACTACGGTAGACTAAATCGAGCCAACGGACAATAGACCAGATTTCCGTATTTCTTACAGAAATCATAGCGTTTTACATAAAGCCACGGCTAGAAGCCTAAAATCTACAGGGGACTGTAGAGATATAGCACTAGCACTCCCTAAATACCTAGTACTAATATCCCTAAGTGCCTAGTACTGACACCCCTAAGCACCTAATACTGGCACCCCTAAGTACCTAGTATTGACTCCCCTAAGCGCCTGGTCCTCAGGCCTCTAAACACCTAGTACCGATATCCCTAAAGATCTAGGATCCCTAAGAGACTCTTAAAGGCGGTCACTATGTCGGGACTGGACTTGTTGAGAGTCTAAAAGTTATAGAAGTAATTTAGAGTATATAATTGGTTAAGATTTAGGGTGGGATTAAATAAATAGATTTACTTGGCTAATATAAAGTGCGTTGGTGTTTGTAAAGTTGGTAATATTTTACATTGTCCGTTAGCTCGATTTAGTTCCACCGTAACTCCACTGTACCTGCGGGCGACTGTTTCCCATACGGAGATCATACCCGTCGCACGGGAATGCACAGTTCTGGGCTCTACCGTTGATTCCAGTTCGGCATGGATGCATTTTCTGCGATCACCGAAATTATACGCTACTACCCCCCGCATCCCACTTGCGCACGGATGGGGGCCTGGGGTTTGGGGTATAGTTCGTCTAGCCACAATGAATACCATAAAAGCCTCAATCTATCCCCCCATGTATTTCTGTCTACACATTCAAGTCTCTTGCACATTGGATAGTTTTGCATCATGGTTGCTTCAACGTCGGCTTCGACCAAGACACGGAGGCCCTACCTCGGCTTAACTGGAGGATGGTTGACCCTTTGGATAACGGTATGATGTTGCTCATGTCAACTCTCCACTGCACCCATGGCTGAGATTGCGACTCTAGATTGCTTGTGCCACCGACATGAGTCTTTTTGGCTATGATCAGGGAGTCTTCGGTGCGTCATCTCTCTATTCCTTTCTATGACAAGACATCGATGCTCATGGTCAACACAGGTGGCGTTGTAGTCACAGGTGACTTTCTCGAGGTCCACGGGCTCGTAGGCCCAACGAAGACTTCAACCCTGTCGACTGTAACCGCAATCTACGACATTGGTTGCTTCTTTGGTGCCGTCATGGCGTTTACCCTCGGGGAGCGTCTGGGCCGCAAAAAGGCCATCATGCTGGGGACCACTATCATGGCCGTTGGAACCATTCTCCAGATGACTTCATACAGCTTGCCGCAGATCATTGTCGGTAGAATAGTTCTCGGGTCAGTCTTAGCTTTCTTACCTTATACCCCCCTACTATAGGCACCAGGCTCACATGAAGCTGCAGGGCTGGAAACGGTCTCAACACGTCAACGGCCCCGATTTGGCAAACCGAGACTGCCTCCCCTCAATGGAGAGGGAAGCTCGTGATCTTGGATATGATGATGAACATTGCAGGTTACGCCTTGGTCAACTGGATCAACTACGGATTGTCCTTCCACGGCGGCGCAATTGCATGGCGCTTCCCGATTGCATTCCAGTTTATCTTCTTTTTCATACTATGGGGAACAGTGCCTTGGCTTCCAGAGTCTCCTAGGTGGTTGATGGCCCATCAGCAGGAGGCAAAGGCCCTGGAAGTTCTCTCCTGCCTAGAAGCCAAGCCTGTTGACCATCCGTACATTACAACCATGCGAAATGAGATTGAGTTTAGCGTTCGTTATGAGCGCGAGAACAGCCTCAGGTGGCGAGACCTTCTTTCACGGAAGAAGTCCCAGCACGATACCAAGACGGTCCGAAGACTGCTTCTTGGAGCAGGTACACAGTTCATTCAGCAATTCGAAGGAATCAATGGCCTTGGATATTATTTTCCTACGGTGCTGATCAGTAAGCCAAGATAGCCTATCTCGTCCGATGTATCCCTTCCCATGTTCGGCCTCTCCCGTTAACCTTGTCATGCAAATTTAGAATCCGTGGGGCTATCGAACCAAATGGCAAGGCTTCTCGCCGCCTGCAGCGCGACCTCATATCTTGTGTTTTCGTTGGTCGGAGTTCCCCTTGTGGAAAAGGTCGGTAGAAGAGGCTGTATGTTGATATCAACCCTCGGGCAGTTTGTTTGTTATTTGATCATCACGGTGTTGCTATCCTACGCGGAATCAAGCGCCGACGGAACGAAATACGCATCCGCTTCGATTGCGTTCTTTTTCCTCTACTTCATTGTGTTCGGTATCGGTATGCTTGGTGTGCCGTGGCTCTACCCTACCGAGATCAATTCGCTTCAGATGCGGACCAAGGGCGCTGCCGTCGCGACAGCTACCAATTGGTGAGGACCTTTTTTTTTTTGTTGTTGTTTGTCTTTTGTGCCTGCGGCATCCATGAGGAAGAATAGCTCACATGGCTAACAGGTTATCGAACTTTGTGATTGTCGAGATTACGCCCATTGGTATTCAAAACCTTGGCTGGCGTTTCTATATCATCTGGACGGTTCTCAATGCCGCATTCATGCCCGTGATCTATCTGTATTATCCAGAAACCGGTCGGTTGCTCTTCATATGTGCGTGGTGGGAACTGATAGTAACTCAATTCCATAGCAAACCGCAACCTGGAAGATATGGACGCTTATTACCGGTCCAACCCTGCGCTCATCGTCACCAAGGACCCGGATGCCATCTCAACAAAGCGCCCTCTGAAATATATCCAACACGAGGACGAGGAGATCCAGATAAGCAAGATGAGTCGGTCGACCAAAGTGGAGGACCTAGAAGTGGAGCATGTCGAATGAGGGGCCTCTCGATCATACTATCAGTGTGACAGCAATAGCAAGGGCTACATTAGGAGCCCCACGACTCTTGAATGAACATATGGCTTGGACCACCGGTTGAAAATTCTCCCAATGTAGCTAGCTAGCTCTTCGACGCCAGAAAACAAACGAACGTCACTCATTGTGGTGTGGATGCGTAGAAAGAATACCTCGTCGTGCAATCAGGTCTCGGTTCTTTCCATGTCTGTGGGCGTCGGGTGGATAGTGGATGGCACCGGAAAGAACCCCGGGGGTTAATCCACCGCACTTCTCTTCTCATCGAGGCCAGTCGGGTCACCTTCAGCGTCGGTGGAGGTAAAGTGCCAGGTCAAAAGTATTGCAACATACTACAATCAATTTATATTGGTTGATACTTTGTATATCTATAGATTTACTCTATATCTTAATAAAAAATATAGTATACTGTATTTTCTTTTTATTATTTTTAGAAACCACAAATAATTATTTTTTATATATATTATTTTGAATCATCTTTTGTAGTTAATGTAATATCAATCAATATATCAAGTTGTGGTGTGTTTTGGGCTTTGTGGCAATACTTTTGACCCAATATTGAAAAATTATAAATTAAATAAATAAATTTCTATCTATATATCAAATACGAAGAAGATGAAAGAATTGGTCATTGCCCGATTGCTGCATTGGGCAAAGCACCCGGTTGATGGGGATACCTTCTTCGTCGGGCGTAGTTACCCGATGGCCAACAACGCCTTATTTCCGATACACTGCCGGCGTCGATCCAGGGATGAATCTTGGAGACTGCCGGTTCGTCTCTGGGGGTTGAGAGCATGAGTGTTGTTCCTCGCCACTAAGATGACCCACCAGACACCCCAGCACCCCCCTCATGACTTCGGTAGAGACACCTTATAAGTATGGGATTTAATCCTAGTCTTTGAAAGCCGAGTACTATCTTCTCCGTCGGGTTCAACAAGATCACCGAGTATGTATGGAGCTCTCGCCATCGCTTTGGCAGCCTCGCTGCTCTTCATTCGCCTCATTCTATACCCGATTCTCGTATACTTCATCGACCGCAAGGGCTTACGACGATACCCTTCCATGAGCCTTCTCGCTGGAGTCACCAACATCCCCTACATGATTGCAAGCGCTCATGGTACACGCTCAAAGCGACTGGCCGAGCTGCATAAGAAGCATCCGGTTCTACGAGTTGGTCCGAATTCGCTCTCCTACGGTGACGCTCGTGCCATCAAGGTACGGAACAAGCAGACCAACCTTTGCCATCGCCCTTCACTCCCGAGCTAACCTTCTCTGACCAACAGGACATTTACGGCCACTCCACCAAGTGCATCAAAGACGATATGTACCAATTACTCTCCGGGAGCCACTTCCACCTAGCCGACGTGATCGACAAGAAGGAACATCAGCGAAAGCGAAAGGTCCTGTCCACTGCCTACGCCTTGAAGAATCTCGAAGACTGGGAGTTCAAAGTCATCGACAAGGTGAACAAACTGTGTGGTCAGTTTGACAAGCGATGCCTAACTGCAGGACAAGAGTCCTCGCTCCAGGCGGATGTCAGTGTCATTGACTGGCGCGCTTGGTCGAACTTCTTCACGATGGATGCGATCGCAGATATCGGATTGAACGCCACGCTGGGATGTCTAGACCACGGAGATGACATGACAGTCTCGGAGTCTTTGGACGGTACCACACGGCTCGTCAGCTACCGGGAATGCCTCCATAGTCAGATCACCGCTCAATCACAGCTGGTGTGGTCGTATGGATGGTACAAGTCGCTGGTGACATGGTCGAGGCGGCTGCCGACTCGATACCGAAAGCTTTTCGCAAGCGGTGACGGCTTTGACGGGATTGTAATCCATCAAGTTCGCAAGCGACTACAGCGATATCAGAAGGGTGAGAAGTTGGATGACTTCTTCCAGGCCCTGATGGAAACGAAAGATGGATCTCCCAATTATCTCCCCTTTGGGGAGATTGTAGCGGAGATCTCAATTATGCGTATGTTTCTTGCCATGTCCTTCCTCACGATCGACCCCGAACTGACTTGGTTGATTCAGTCAACGCTGGATCACTCTCCACCGCCGTGGCTCTCAATAACGTGATGTACATGCTGCTGAAGCACCCGGACGTGCTCGCCAAACTCCGCGAGGAAGTAGATGCAGTAGCCGATGATGATGAGATGTCAATCCCATACGACAAGGTGAAAGACCTCCCGTATCTGCGAGCCTGCCTGGATGAGAGTCTGAGAATCCTTCCTCCGACGCCGTTCAATCTACCTCGAAAGACCCCCTCCGAGGGATGCGAGATCTTAGGCCAGTGGGTCCCAGGCAATACTACCGTGTCCATGTCATCATATGTTGCACATCGGGATGCCAATGTGTTCCCAGACCCGGAGGTCTTCCGTCCTGAGCGCTGGCTGGGGGAAGCAGGAAAACAGCTTCAGCCATACTTCATCACCTTCAGTGCTGGCGCTCGTGGCTGTATTGGTCGGAATATCAGTTATCTGGAGCAGATAACTCTCATTTCGTCTATCGTTCATCGATACGATCTAGAGTTGGCAAATCCGTCGGTGCCGCAGACTTCGTACGAGCATTTGAATATGAACCCGGGTCCACTTCCGGTGAGGTTGAGGTTACGAAGGCTGACATGATTTCTTCTTTTACTTGGTTTTCCTTGTCCACATTTGAGTAGCTTTATCGGCCTCCGTATCTTGTTTAATGATGTCATCTTGCCATACAAGGCTAGAAATTAGGCCGGCGCTTCTATTCCTGGAAATATGCGATTAATCCTTAGTCTATTTCTCTGTTCACTGAAGTATTCGTTGTGAGCACCGCAGTCAATTTCCTCTGTTGCTGGTAGGACCGACTATTGCAAAGCGGATCACTTTTGTCAGACGTAGCTTGACGCCAACAGAGGTGTTCATGAAACTGTAGAACCGTGCAGGCCTTGCAGTAACTGTCTACTCCTGGAAAATCACGCCTGTTGTCGGACTGTGTCCTCCGCACCGTCATTTCCCCGCATTGGCGTTCCCCCGCAGTCTCCCTCCCGAACACACCGCTCCCCATCCCGCATCACGTTCGATCCCTGATCTAATATCACATTGGAATAGCACCATGGGCGACACGCGGCTAGGCCGATATCAAGCTTGGTACGAGTCTAGACTTCTTACCCAGATGAACATCATGCTAATAGTCTCAGCGACCGATGCCGCACACGACATATCCGTTGTAAGCCCCTAGTAATCCTGCATTGGGATTGTCTCGTTCGCTGATTTAGTGCCAGGTAACCGCAGATCAGGAAATGAATCCTGCACTTCCTGCATGAATGTGAAGATAAAATGTTGTCGTGAGAGGAAAACCATCTTTTACATGACGCAGTGTGCCTCGGAGGTACCCAGACGTACTTCACCTCCGAGCGAGAGCCGGGGGGTTGTGATCGGGGAAGATCATACAGAATCCCGGGCCTCCTTCCAGGTGGATTCTGTGGATGACGCTGGGGTGTCAGACGATTTTCTCTTAGGTTCCAGTAGTCCAGAGAGTTATGTCGAGCTGACTACGAATGCGTCGAGTTCGCCAGAAACGCCAAATGTATGCATGCCGAAGTTCCACGACACTGATCTATACTAATCTTGTCTGGCGCAGTCTCTCATAGCTCGAGGTGATCTTATATCTCCTGAGGGGGCAGAGAAGCTGCCTTGGCCGTTGGAGTCCCCATTCGAGGCGTCACTTCTCAAATATTTTCTCACGACCCTTTCCCCTTGGGTGTGACCTGCCATGTGATTTGCTGTCCAGTCGACTTGCTGATGATGAAATCTTCATCTAGTTTGACTACTGTGATCCACACCAGCACTTCCGCACTTATATTGGCAATAACGCCGCAACTGATATCACACTCCTATACGCTGCCCTGGCGGTTTCCGCTCGCCACCAAAGCACATCCCTCAACTGGCAGAGTCATGTCGCAGACGAGTACCAGAAGCGCTGCCTCCGAAGCCTTATAGCGGCACTGAATGACCAGGAGACGGCGCTGCCTGATACGATCCTGGCTTCGGCAGCGATCCTCCGCTTCTTCGAAGAAATGACCGGTAACTTCCCCCGTCCCCAGCCAGGTATGGTAGCGGTGTAATGGAGACAGGATAGGTTATCACTGACACCAACACAAAACCCCCGAGGACTCCATCCGTACTCACCATATGCTATCCGCCCAACTTCTCCTCCGCATCACCGAAGGCCATGTTTTCCGCTCGAGCTTTACCGACGCTGTATTCCTCGTCGTACTTCGGTCCGAGATCTACGTAGCCAACCTCACGCAACGCCCAGTAGGCAACCTAGCCGACCACTGCAACATCGACACCTCATTGGAACCCACGTCCGAACGAATGTGGGCTCTTCGAGCCATCGCTCACGTCGCAAAAGTAACCAACCTCGCCTACGGCGAGGGTGCCGTCAATCCGACCCCAAACCACCACTGGGAGTGCCTAATGCGGTACATCGAAGACTGGGAGCGTCTGTGTCCGGAATCATTCCGGCCGATCTATTCGCAGAAACAGATCTCGCCCGACAATCCGTTTCCACAGCTGTACTATGCGAATGATTACCACGTTGCCGCGCGGCAGCATATTGAACTTGCGCGGGTGCTTTTGCTGGCCTCGTGTCCGCAGAGCTGTCTCTCGCGTATTCAGCAGAGGAGGATGGGCAGGAGTAATGATGATCGGATACGAGATAGTGCTCGGATTATCTGTGGGGTGGCCATGTCAAACCCGGAGTTTACACAGGCGCTGGTGGGTGCGGGTCTTGTGATTGCGATCTGTGGGGAGCTGTTTGATGATCCCGCTGAAACTACACTCCTGTTCCGGATTCTCTCAGAGGCGGAGTCGCACCTTGGGTGGCCGTGTTTGAAGGCGAAGGAGTATCTGAGGGGACTTTGGCGGGTTTAGACTCTGTCTTATTTTGATATTGCTCAGGGGCCCATCGCCTTTGGCCAACAGGATTAATGAACATTTTCTGAACAACATAACAAGCAAAAGAGCATTCAAAGACCGATGACTTACTATCAAGGAATTACTATTTGCATGTTCAAATGCCAGTGTATATAAGGCGCCAGAACACCGCCTTGATTATACAAGCATGAATTCACATTTACCACCAAATGTAGCTGTATAGTAATATTCAGGTTCGCACTTGGTCGCCGTTGAATGCATAGTGGGGAAAGGAGCGGCGATTGAGAGAAAAAAAAAAAAAAAAAAAAAAGGGATTGGAGAGTGAGGGTTTTGCCATAGAAACACGCCCCTGGTGAGTAGGATGTAGTAGCCAAGGAACAAAATATATTTTCGCCTACTCTTGTCTTTCTCAAGATAAGTGACTGTCCTGGCACTCACCCACAACCTGAAATATAGAGATATAGCCAATGAAAACAGCATTTATATTTTCCACATCATATACCGGGCGAACCATCCATTCACCCAGGAGGAATCGAGGGATGGACCATGAAGTACCATGTTAGGCATGCATCTCCCTCGCCAGCGTTCATATTTATCTTCTATCACTGACTTACTTCTCCTTCACTATAATTAATCTATTTTCTTCATTTATATAGCTCAACACCAAGTGATGGGATTGATGTTGTTAGATAGGGAAAGGTGTTGTATGATTTCCTTTTGCGACTTCGCCTAGTGAATGAAGATTGTCACATCCCCACATGATTTGGCCTACAGGGTATAGAGGCCATACAGACACTATAGAAGCATCGGACTTCTTTACCTATATGGTACCTCTACAAGCAGCCGGAGAGCCGTTGCGTCTCAGATATTGTAGTGTTTGTGTGTGGAAAAGAATCACAGCCCTCAAGCACGGTCAAGGTCCAGTGCTCCTGTCTTAACTTCCCAAAACACTTTTTCAGCCACAACTCACGAATAACAGCCCATGAGACTGGGGCCCCATGAAGAGGCAAAGAACAGAATATAAATAGGAACAACGGCGACCAAGACCTCATCTGCTATATTGGACTCGGCAAGCATACGTATAACGGGATATATACATCTTGAAACGCTGCAAACATTAATAGGAATCTATGGTCCTATTAATCAACCACATAGGGACCAGGAAGGCTAGACACCACATTCACGATATTTGTAATACCTGTCATGATGAAGCCATGACTAGGCGAATATAGTTTAATATGAATGTTCAGTTCTTTGAGCTAACTTTCGTTAGAAGGGAAATATATTCGAGGTATATAATATCTATGTTACTCTGCTTTAAGTAGACCAAGGAAAAACAAATTCAACTTCAAGTTTCCACTACAGCTTCGATACAGGCTGCAAGAGATGCTTCATCTCAGCGTTTGGATACTCGACGTTTTGAGACGAATCAGGTCGCTCTCGGTCCCAGGCCCATTTCTCTACCAATTCGGGCTCCAATTCGCCCTCAAGCATTTGTACGATGTATTTGCCCAGCACGGGGAAGAACTTGTAGCCATGGAACGAACCGCAACTTGCGACGTAGAGACCCTTTGAGGCAGAGTGAGGAGAAATAATAAAATCAGAGGTAGTGGTGAAAGCGTCCCTGTTTGGTGTTACATTTTCATCGCCACGTTAACTATTTGTTTGAAAGGGTAACTCACCAGCAAATTCGGTGTTTCGTCATCTGCCAATCCGCACTCTCGGGTCCATACCATAGATTCCTGGACTCGACAATGTCCTGCCTAAGTGGCCCAGGAACATTCCACTGGTTGTAATCGGATTTAGGAGGGGGTGAGGAGATATGACGGCCAGGTAGCACTTCTCGGGTGTTTGTGAAAATCTTAGAACCCCACCACTTCAGCTCTCCGTCTGCAGTAGGAGGAAGGGTACCAATGAAGGGCTTGCCTATTGACTGTTAGCGGCTTTCAGGGAAATGTCTTTGAAGATCTTACCCTCATTGGGGGTGTAGCCCTGGAAACCAACGGGCATGTCTTTGAACTTCTTGTACTGCTCCTTATTGAGCTGTGCCATTCCGGTCGTAATACCAGCAGCCAGAATTCGCTCTTCAGCTCGAAGGCCGGCATTGCCGCTCGCCGCAGCGGACCACTCCAGCAATGTGGGTGTGAAAGCACCAGCAGCGACGATAACATGCGTGGCCGACAAAGTCTGTCCCGATTTCGTCTTGACCCCGGTACAAGAACCGCGACCATCGAATTTCAGCGTGGCAACGTCCGCAGTCACATACTTGACGCCCAATTCAAGACACCTTTTCGTGACTGCTCGAAGAGCATCTCCCGCGGCAGCCCAACCACTGGCCCTGTTAATCAGAACCTCCTTCACACCGGTGTAGTCAGCATTGTCGAAAAGCCCGCCGTAAAGCTTTCGGGCCTCCGCGACAGGCAGGGCAATGATGTCGTCGTTGCGGCCGAGCTCCTTGTGGTTGGTGATGACGGTTTGCGCATAGCTACTGCGACACGTCCAGTAGACGCCAGTCTGGTGGAAATATGGCTGCCAAAGGGGATCCGACTTGAAAATGTCCTGAGCTTCTAGAGCCAGTCTGCAGTAGATCTTGTCATCGTAGTCGGCGCGGACAACCTTGTTCCAATCCCATGAAGCAGCCACGCGAGACTCGGCGTCGTATGCATCTCGGTCCACCAGAGCTACCGACGCATTGGGATACTTCTGAATAAGATGATAGGCAGTTGAGACGCCAAAGACGCCGGCGCCAACAATGAGGTAGGAGGGGTTGCGTGAGGTCATATCGAGAGCGATTCCGAGTATTCTTTGGGAGTGATTTGAGAGTCTCGGCAGCTCTTTAAGACAGGGAGGGAATCAAGGAACTTGTATTTTCAATTGCTTGGGGCGAATTGCCTGTTTATCTATCAATTGAACACTCCAGGCTATCCTAATTGACGACTTTGATGTTCGTGCGGGGTTCCATGCGGAGGTCTACTGCTATCACGGCGAAGATAAAGGAAATGCGGACCGCATCCGGACCGTCTACGGACCGTTGTCTGGTAGTGGCAAATTCTCTGGAGATTGATCGAGATCGAGTTTATATGGAGTATGCTATGCCTATTTCGGGCTGACATTCCAGCGGGAACTTTTAGCAGTTTTGGGTTCCGCCTTCCATCGCTATCAACTTATCGATAACTTATTAACCATATAGACCGCCATGCAAAAGGGTTTTGCCTTCTATCGTTCTATCTTGATATACTTGCTACCTCTGGCCACATACATTGATATAGAAACTATAGTAGATTAAGAATCTAATTCTAAATGTGAGTTTGTTTTCTTTGTTAATATCGAAAGTGTTTGTAACTTTGTGCTATTTTTACATATCTATTTGAATCGATCGATATGTATCTGTCAGGCGCAAGTATGATATACCCAGAGATATCAACTCTCGGCAAAAGATGTCACTAGCTTGGAATGTAGGGAACGAATCAGGACAGTTATCACTCTGAATCATTGATTGGGAGAATTAAATATTATATTGGTGCTGGTTACAAGTCAAACATCTAAATATGCTAAGTAGGAGAGAGTGGGGATATGTATTCGGGTCGCCGCTCTGGCAGATCCTGTCCATAGGATGACAGCAAGTCAAGATAAAGTTCCAAGAGCTGATCCAAGATTCCAAGATCGGTCGATCTATATATAGATAGAGAAAAAAAAGAAAAACATACAACAGGAGGGATTCGCTGGTGGTCACCCACCCAACTACTAACCTCCCGGCGTGTGGCTTAAGTACGGCTGAGCGGACGGGAAGCCCTGTTCTCCACACCCTATGGTCGTATGTAGTAGCCTTTTCTACCTATTAGAATTATATGGTACAAATACTAAGTGAAGTAATAGAAAAGTATCAGGTGAGGTCGATGACATGGTTTTTAGAGGAAATAATTCGGTTGTATCAGTATCGGTTGGAATTCCAGACAACCAGAGAGCGTCACCTTGGAAGGCATAAATTCGTAAGATACTTGAAATACACTAACATATCAATGCGCACTTAAGTTGTAACATAGGCCCACATAGTATCCCGGCAAAATATATAACAGTACGTTTCAAATCCAAATTTCTATATCTCTTGCTATCTTAGGGTCGCTGATACTATCATCCTCATTTCATAATACTATATAGCTCGTCTTCAACCACCGGATTTAGGACTGGGATAAACAATCACGTTACTCTTTGTAATCATGATATCTAAGAGGTTGTTTGGAGAAACTCGAAGGTCACATGACCACGAATTCGTCCTCTCACCCAGTCTCATTTTGGGGAAGATCCTCTCCGGCTGTCGACAACGTTTCGACGGTGAACATGCCCAAGTAACTGGACACTCCATGCGCCCACTATAATCTCCTAGGGAGTACCTTGTCTCCCCATTGTAGGATTGAAACTATTTCCGGCCAGTAACCCCGTCATGGTGAGGCGACGGGCTTGCGATGGATGCTCTCTGCGTAAAACCCGGTGCAGTGGCCGACGGCCTTGTCAACCCTGTGTCCGCTCGGGATTTGAATGCTCCTACCTGAAACCAATGGCAAAGCCCGGACCGAAAGGTCCACGCGCTGAGACCTACACACAGATCAATAAGCGCCTTCAGAGCCTGCGAGAGCGAGCTGGCCGTTGTGCAACAGAAATCGCATCACCCGCCAATGTAAGAGCAGGATTGGCGGAGGTGACCGACTCATCCAGGGTGAGACTAGCTTATGATATCGCCGTTACCGAACAGATGCCGCTACTGACTGATGGATGGCCATCGCACCTGCCCCTGGCAGGTGTCCTGGCTCACTTGCAAACCTACGAGCAGAGGATGTATCCCGTCTGGCCTGTGGTTGACACTGCTCGCCTTCGCAATTCCCTCACACTGAACGTGAACAATCTTGAATTACGCGCTTTAGCCTTTGCGGTATGCGCAGCGACCTGCGCTCAGTTGCATTGTCACTCGGACAATCATGCGACGCAAGGAAATGCAGAGGGAAAGTGTGCTATGGCGGATGACTTTGCGAAAGAATCAGATCATTGCCGCACGATGTATGATTACCGGGAAAGTGGCACTTTTGAGGCAGTACTGGTGCCGCTGTTCCTTCACTTTTACTACGGTGCGAAGAAAAAGATACCGACCGCTTCGCTCTTGCTCCGAGAGTCTGTGACATCGTGTCAGCTTCAGGGATTAGATAAGGAAGATACCTATCAAGATGTAGCCCCGGAAGATGAGCGGTATAGGCGAAGGGCGTTCTGGCTCCTCTATGTGACCGAAAGGGGTCACGCAATTCAGCATGGAATTAATACCTGTCTACGAGACTCCATACGGCCACCAACGCGCGATCGCTCGGACGAACTACCCCTTGTTGAAGCCTTTGACCGTCTGGTGGGTCTATTTATTGCCGTGGAAGGTGTGCTTCTCGATCGCGGTGGCTCCAGTACCACCATGTGCAGTAAGGAGACGCTCTGCCGGCTACAGAGTCACCTCCGCCAGCGCCTCCAGTGGCCTACGGCATACCATGCATTACAGAGAACGGATATTGCTATTACCCAACAGTGGCTACGCATATTACTTTGGCAGCTGTCTTTAAAGAATATTTTCCTCTCCAGCGCTTCGGTTGATGAGAGTATGAGATTGACCTACCCAGTCCATGTGGCAAGAGACGCGATCGTGTTCATCTCTAACGTGCCCCAGGAGACATTTGTGGCACATGGTCCCGGGATGGTGGGTGACTATATATCCCACAATGGCATACCCTAAGCTTACTGGATCCAGGCCATCAAACTCTTCGAGATAACAAGTACCCTGCTGGATGTGATTCACTGTGTTCCCACCCTCTTGCACCACAATTCAGTGGGAACACACGATATTCTCCACCATTTATGTTATTTACTGTCCTCTCTGAGTCACAGACCATATGGCCTAGAGGTATTGCAGAGAAAATTGCATGAACTAGGTATTCCATACCGCCATATTCCTGCGCTTGCTCCGGTTGAACGTGGGGATTCCCCAGTCATCGAACCGCTTGATGAAGAAAGATTGGATGCATAGTGAACTTTGGCCCACCGAAATCCTTCATGGTAACATTGGTGGATGAGATCACATTTGTGGATGTCAAACTGATTCAGAGCTTCCCCCCACCAAGTCCGATCCTGGCACTTGAACTATCCAGAAGAATCACAAACGATTCAAATGGCTTTACAGAAATGGTGCCATCAGGTAGCACTGGGTGGTCACACTGATAATTCTCAAGCAGCACAACGCCATGTTCAAGAATTGAGGTCGTTTCGGCCGGAACAACCCATTTCACTTCTTTGTCTGTGAAGTTGGCCAACACCAAAGCTGACTGGCCTCCATACATTCGCAGATAGGCGAATAGATCATCATTCGCTTCATCCACCAATTTGTACGAGCCATATACGAAGAGGTCCTTATGTGTTTTGCGTAGCCCAAGGACCTTTGCCCAGTGTTGGAAAACACTGTTTGGCTTGCCCACCTGGGCCGCGGCATTCCAGTCTTCGTAGTCGTCATGCACATCAATCCATGGGCCGTTGGGCGCAGTGGTAAATCCTGCAAATTCGCCACTGGTCCATTGCATCGGGGTGCGTCCATTATCGCGAGACTTGACGCGGAACTGTTGTAATGTCACCTGGTGGAGCTCCGTGTCGTGGGGGTATGCAGCCATCATCTCGTCCCAATGATTCAAAGTCTCGATATCCCTGAACTTCTCAATACCCCAGGTCGCTGGCACATTCACTAGGCCTAATTCCTGTCCCTGGTACACAAACGGAGTCCCTCCTTGAAGACCCAGGAAGGTTGCTAGCATCTTCCCTGCCGTCGCGCGGTATTCCGGACCCGCCGAGGTGAACCGTGATATGGTCCTTCCTTGGTCGTGGTTTTCGAGATAGAGGGCGTTCCAGCCCGCATTCTGGTACATGAAGTCCTGCCATTTGGACACGATATGCTTCAGGTCCGACATGCGATATTGATGCGGAGAGAATTTGCCTCCCAGACCATGGTCGATATCCATGATCTCGAATTGGAACGCCATGGCTAATTCGCCGCGGTCAAAACCCACGGCCTTCCCAATTTCCGCCGGATCATACACATTCGGCATCTCACCGACGGAAAAGGCATCATAATCCTTCAGGATCCGTCCCAGTTCTTGTAGGTATTCGTGGAGACGTGGTCCGCAGCAGTAGTACATTGCCCCATGCTGCCATTGGCTGTTTGCATCGGTGATGGGTGCATCAGGGAAGCCTTGGTCCTTGCTGACCATGTTGATGACATCCATGCGGAATCCACTGACGCCTTTGTCCAGCCAATATCTCATGATCTGGTGCACCGCGGACCGGACTTCGGGGTTTTCCCAGTTGAGGTCTGGCTGCTCCGGCGCGAACAGGTGCAGATAATATTCGTCGGTTGTTTCATCGTACTGCCACGCAGAGCCTTTTTCTGGGTATTAGTGACCGGCTGGGGCAACTTTGTGGACGTGGAAACCAAGACTGTACCTCCAAAATAGGCTTTCCAGTTATTTGGGGGCTGACGGACACCATCTACACCGTACTTGGGCTTTTTCCATATGTACCAGTCTCGGTATTTATTGTCTCGGGACGATCTCGAGCGTTTAAACCACTCGTGCTGTTTCCATCATTAATCACGTCTGATGACAGTAGTTGCGGTGTGTAAGATTTCCCAGTCGATCGCTTCTCACTCACCTGGTCGGAAGTATGATTGACCACAAGGTCCATGACATATCTCATCCCCCGTTGGTTTAAACCCTGAATGAGTGCATCCACATCTTTGACCGTACCGTACGGGGCGTGGATTTTATAATAATCAGACACATCGTAGCCCATGTCTACCTGCGGGGATTGAAGGATTGGAGAGAGCCAAACGAGATCGACCCCAAGGGCCTTCAGGTAGTCGAGCTCCGAGATGATCCCTGGGATATCGCCGATTCCATCCCCGTTGGAGTCCTTGAACGAAGCCGGATAGATCTGATAGACAGAGGCCTCTTTCCACCAAGCCCTGTTCACAGGCGACAACTGAGTCTTACGCTGGGTAGCCATTCGTGAGTGATGATAGTTGGATGATGAGAAAGACTGGGGGCAGGGAGGGACCAGTTATCCACTTGCTGAGAGGCGATAGTCGGGATATTTATGTTCACCCGGTGAAAAACACATGGTGAAGTGGCGTAACACAGTTGCTCTAATGTTGACCCCTGGAGCGAGTTGTCCAGCCCACTCCATGAATGAAGTTGGGGTTTGTCTTGTAGCCGAGCCTCGTGTCTCCGACTCCCGTCCCGAAAATCTCCCCGGGAATCTCCCCGGAAATCTGGCCAAAGAATTCCGCCGGGAATCTCCCCGCCGCGCGGCTTCTCATTGGTGCCCATGCCTCCAAACTTCATCTGGAGAGCGCGCTTGACCCAACGAGGGTTAGCGTCTTCACACCACTAATCGTGTTTCTTTTGGGTCCAGACCCCAGACTCCATACATGCTACTTTCCCCCTACCAGGCATTCTCCACGCAAGGGAAAAAAAGCGTGATCTGGGGAACAGGAGGGCGGGGATCGCAAGGGCAGAAACTATCACCGGCTCTTCGTATTCAATGATGTCTATAAGATCGGACGATTTCCCCCTACCGTGATCTGAATCTTTGCTCTGTTGCAGAATGCATTCATTCGCTCCACACTGATTGAAGTACATCACTTGGACCACCTATCCCGTCCACCTTGAGTCCAGCAACATCCTTAACAGCACCCTTTGTTACTGGCATCATGGTCGCTGGCGGTGGAGTTGTTTCTGCGTCCGGCATGGATGTGTACCGGGCGCTGCCAAACAACACAAACGCCAACTGGCTCAAGGACAAGGGCCTTCGGCGCCTGAATTTCGGCCTCATACTTATGTTTGCCTCCGCTGCAGCAAATGGGTATGACGCTGCTTTGATGAATGGGCTCCTGACCCTCCCTATGTGTGAGTTCTCGTGATCATATTGTCTTCAACCGCTAGCGTATACAGCGCTGATCTGAACGGCCGACAGTCGCGAAGAATGTCGGCGAGAATATAAGCTCGAACATAGAGGGCCTGATCATTTCAGGGATTTCCCTCGGAGGCACGGTCACCTTTATCCCGGCTTCGTACTTCGCGGATTACTTCGGCCGCAAAATGTCCGTCGCACTTGGATCGGCCATCATGATTGTCGCGAGCGTGATCCAGGCGGCCACCATCGGTCGCTGGGCTTTCTTTGGAACGAGAATCGCGATGGGGGTTGGCCTGGGTTTTGCACAGACAGCTGCTCCGCCGCTGACGACTGAGATTGCTCACCCACGGCATCGGGGCGTGGTCACGGCCATCTTTCAGGCTACTTGGTACTGGGGCGCGATTCTGGCTGCTGCGGTGTGCTTGGGGACTCTTTATGTTGAGGGTAGCACGTGGTCCTGGCGGATTCCTTGCCTTGTCCAGTGTTTCTTCCCGGCGGTGCAGTTGCTCGGACTGATTATCGTCCCGGAAAGCCCGCGGTGGCTCGTGTCGAAGGACCGGCGCGACGAGGCCTTGCATATCCTCGCCCGTTACCATGGGAATGGGGACACGTCCGATCCTTTGGTTCAGTTCGAGTTCTCTGAAATCTGTGGCGCAATCGATTTAGAGAACTCAGCCGCCCATAAAAGTGGCTGGTCGGCATTCATCGCGACCAAGGGAGCCCGGCATCGCCTAGCAATTTGTCTCCTGGTCGGGGTGATGATCCAGTGGGCAGGTAATGGTACGTACAGCGCTCTTCGCATGGGTCGTCCGTCGTGCTGATTTGCCTCGTGACCAGGTGTCATCTCTTACTATCTCGCACCAATTCTGCGATCCGTTGGCATCACCAATCCCACGCAGCAATCCGCCATAAACCTGGGCCTTCAGGCGTGGAACGCAGTCTGTGCCGCCGGAGGTGCCGTTGCCGCCGAGAAATACGGCCGGCGCCCGCTCTGGATGCTCTCGACGGTGCTGATGCTGCTCTTCTTTTCCCTGGCGACTGCCCTGTCCGCCGTGTTCGATAAATCGGCCATCCAGGCAGCTGGCAGTGCGGTCGTCGCATTCCTCTATCTGTTCTACGGCGCCTATGATATCGCCTATACCCCACTCTCCATTGCGTACCCGGTCGAGATCATGCCGTTCTACCTGCGCACCAAGGGCTTGTCGCTAAGCCTCACAGCGCAGTTTGCCGCGGGTTTCTTCAACCAGTTCGTGAACCCCATTGCTCTCGGTGCGATCCAGTGGAAATTCTATTTCGTGTACCTTGGTCTGCTGGTCAGTTTCGTGGGGATTGTGTACTTTGTGTTTCCTGAGACCAAGGGTCACACGCTTGAAGAGATTGCCGTCATCTTCGACGGCCCGGGGGCAGAGACGGAGATCCAGCGAGATCTGGCTGCTGTAATTGCGTTGGAGCGCGAGGTAAAAGCTCCTCTGAGGGAGGAGTTGGAACACGCTCCATAAAATGGGATGCGCGGGCTCGTATGATTTAGGATTATCTCTCCTGGGCGGCGTGATACCCTTGCAGGAATTGATGCGAGCCGGCATGGGCGGGGTGGAAGGAGAAGTATGTAGTTTTGATGCCGGAGTTGATATATATTGTCGGCTTCACCTCACTTTTTCCTGCTTATCTTGCTAATTCCTCCTCTGACTCTATAGTAGAACTTTCTCGTTCCATCATGCTTATTGGGTAAATCCATTATACATTTACATTCATTTTTTTGTTTCCATTTACTCAACTGTTTCTCCCCCATAATATCAAGATAGGCATTCCTGGATCTTGGCATGATGGGAAATAAACCCAGCCGGAGAAACTTCCAGGAAAGTTTGCATCCCTTTCAAAGGCACCTGGTTTTATATTGTTATAATTATACCGATAACTCTGTACCGACAGAACTGATAGACTTTATCCTATCTAAAGCGAAATCAAGATCACTAGCCTTGCAACTTCTAGGGTGGCGGGCAATTGGAGACATGGAAAGCGGTAGGTTCATTGGAAGGACCACGAACAACGGGAATCCATGTTCATGTTCAGAGTCATCTCTACTCTTCGGACCAGCAGAAGAAGTCTAATCAATCTAGTCTTATAATACATGTCAAGAACGGAGCCGTCAGAATATGAGGCGAGGGCCAAAGACAAACAAGTCTATTCACCGCATCATTGCGACTGTACATGTAGGATTTCTTTCTTGGACGGCGACAACCAGCGAATAGACAGATGTATGTACTTGAGAAAGTCGCAATGTGGAAATAGAGCTGATGATGGTCTGTATCTAGCTATTGATCAGGATCGGGACCAGGGCCCGGTGTGTTTCTTTACAAAGTAGCCGCAAATGCCAAAACAGCAACCAGAGCACCAAAAACGGAGCTCGAGACAGAGCTGGCACCACCCGTAGCAAGAACGGAAGTCGAGCCAGAAGACGAGCTACTAGAGTTAGTCGACTTCGAGTCAGATGAGCTACCAGAGTTAGTCGACGTGGAGTCCGATGAGCTACCAGCGCTGGTGGAAGTAGAGGCGGAGCCACTGGCGGTCTTGGTGAATTTAGGGTAGGCCGAGCCGGTGAAAGACGCGCTGGAATAGTGGGCAGCAGCGGAGGAGTTGGACGGACGGAATCCCTTGCCGACCGTGAAGCCGGGCGTAGTAGAGGGAGTAGCACCGGGGACGACGCCGGAAGACGAAGGGTTCGCCGCGGCGATGGCAGAGCCCGAGGCAACCGCAGAGCCAGAAAGAATAGTGGAGCTAGCAGCGGAGCTCGAAGCGGACGGAGATGGGCGAGTGGTGTTGGAGCAAGTCAAGTTGAACAACGGGGTGGTGCTCAGAGTGCCGCCGACCACACCGAAGCTCGGGTTCGGGGTCGTGGAGGAGCTGGCATCCTGGAGGATGTACCACCAGGTGTTGGTCTCGTCGAACAAGGGGCATCCCACCTCATCCCAGTAGGTTTTCGCGTTGGCGAGGGAAGCGACGGCGAGGTTCTGGGTGCTTCCGCTGACGGGCCATCCGGTCTCGGTGATCCAAACCTCCTTGCCATTCGCGACCGCCTTCGTCTGAGCCACCGAGGAATCGAAGAGAGCCTTGGCGTCCGAGATGGAGTTGGACATGGAGCTCTGGTAGTACGGGTACCCGTCAAAGCCCAGCCAGTCGACGGCGTCGATGACGGCAGAATTGGAGCCGTTAGTCCAGGCGGTCCAGGTGTCGACGTGACCGATGGGGACGCTGCTCAGGGCGGTGCCCGAGATGATCGATCGGACCTCCTTGATATACGAGACCAGGGCCTCGGGGCCAACGCCCACGCCGGCGTCGACTTTCTCACCCTCCGACGAGGCCCGGTAGAGATCCTCACTCCCAACGGAAATACCCACGACCAATTTGGCGAAGGAGTCCCCGTATTGGGAGATGGCCGCCTTGAGGGCCGCCAGCTCGTTGTCCATCCCACCCCCAGAGGCCCATAGACCCAGCAACAGGGAGGTGTTTTCAGTAATGGCCGCGGGAATGGCGGAAATGGGGGAGTTGGTAGTGCCACCTTGCTGTGTGATGGTCAGTCCTTGGGTTCCGCTTCCTGCCTGATAATCACGTCACTCACGATCATGGTGTACAATCTCGCACTGGTGAAGCCCGCAGTGCCAACCAGACCTTTGGCAGTCGAGAACTCCGATTCGAAATCGGACTGAGATTTGACGCTGCCATCAGCCTTGGTCGCACCGTAGTTGAAGCCCTTGTGGGCGGCCTCGGACGTAGCGAGCGACAGGGCGAACGCAAGAAGGTGTGCCAATTGCATGTTGATGAGGAATTGAGTAAGGACTGTGGGATCAGAAAGGAAAGTTACCGTAGGAGAACAAAGAAGGAACGACGTTGAAGACCGACAAAAAAAAAAAAAGAAAAAACGTTCAAATGAGAGCGGTGGTGAAAAAGAGAGAAGGAGATGAAGATGACGATCAAAGAAAGAGGGAAACGAAGCAGCAGATAAAAGATGAAGAAAACGATGGAGGGCAACAACTGATGTGTGGTTCTAGACCAACTGTGGGTCCGGGTGGGTCTTTGCACGTTGAACTTGACTGGCTAGGCAGAGCTTGTCTGAGGACTACCGAAAGCCGATTGGATCTAGAGATAGAATTCTTCCAGATTGGGCCCATCAGATCCACGAAATATCCTGATTGGGGGGTTCGCATGGCCAATCGGAATGGGGCTGTGCGATCTGATTTCTCAGAAACACGTACGTATCTGCATGAATACCCCTGACCCTTGGGATGCCCCTCGGTGAGTCGCCAATGGCAAGCGATTGCTATCCTCAATGTATGCATTACTCGGTCAGTTCTCACAGGGATATCCGCCCAGTTCCAGGGCTGACTGCACGTCACCCATACCGTCGACCAACCGGAATGCCCATCCCCGGTACTGGTATTCTCGACGGGCCTTGTCTCTGCTTGTCAATTGTTCGTGGGTTGGATGCGGTTCTTCGTCGGAGTTTCGGAGTCGATGTGGGAATTGTCCCCTGTGGGACATTAGTGGAGCTTTCCTCTGTCCTATTTATTTATGGAGAATGTGATTGCACAATTCCCTCGGTCCATATCATATCCAAAAGGGGTTTGCAGGAGAAGGGCAGTTTAGGGGGGAATTATTTATAGATTGCTGAAGAGATATCATCTGGTCTGGATCCCATGGAAGTATCGGATGAAGATGAGAATACATCATTGGTGACATACAGAAGGAGCGGATCATCAACTAATCCTGCTGATCAACGTGCACCGTCCGAATCCGCCCTTTCATATACTCTTCCATCTCCAGTAACGGCGTTTCCAGAATGACTCCACCATCCGTCAGAAACCAACTATCAGCATCCTTCCGTGCCCTCAACGCAGAACAAGCCCATTTACCAGCGCCCGCCAAGTTCCGATCATCAATCGACTTATGAATCGTCTCATGGGTGATCCCGGAGTCGATAGGCTGATAAGCCAGCGGGGTCCGTGCCGAAACACCTCCCAGAACGCCCTCGAGAGACCGTGTGAAACCCCACGTCTCCGTCTTACCCAGCCTCGTCCCCCACGGTTCAATCTCGTGGACCATCGGACCGGGAGGCAAATTGAACAAATATCCCTCAATGTCGAAACTCAACTGCTCATCCTTCATACACTGCGCGATCATCCACGCCAGCGTAATATTCGCTAGTCGAGGATCCTCCCCCCCACCCCCAACATCCGTATGCACCCCCGAGAACCAAACCTGCAACAGCTCCTGTCCCTCGCTCTTCTTCGGCAGGTTCCATAACGTCGGCTGATACGCCGTTCGCTCCTCGTCGAGCGCCAGCGCATGAAACGCATACCGAACATTCTCGGAGAGCATCGTATTCCGGAACTCCAGCTGCTCACCCACCCACCCCCCGAGCCATGTCTGGTGGAAGGCGACCGTGTCCCACACCCCGATGATCTCCACCGTAAATCGCGGGAGGGGATCTCGGAATCCGAGTGATCGTCGCTGCTCGGGCGTATAATCGTCTGCCTTCGTTTGGTAGAAATCCTTGTACACGGTGGGGAAGTTGTCCATTCCTCGTCGTGTGAGGAGACCCCATTGGCAGACGAGACCGGCGACCGCGCGGGCTGTGTATGCTCCGCGTGAGAAGCCAAAGAAGTAGATCTTGTCGCCTTCGTTGTAGTTGTCGACCAGGAAGCCGTATGCGGCGCGGACGTTGGCGCTTAGTCCCAATCCCGCGACACCTGTAGAATGTCATTATCATACGTACGAATAAGTCATTGGGGAAGAATGTCAAAAAGCCAAAAAACAACAGGAACTGCCTCGGGAAAGACGAAGGATAAGGGCTCGGACGTACCACCCCAGTATTTGTCTCCCAGGCCAGTCCCGACCCCCTTTTGATAGTAGACAATCTGGGGGATTTCGTCTTTCTGGCCATTTCTCTCGACAATCGCATTGGCGCTTAAGGCTCGGCTGAACCGCGTCACGTTGGAAGCAGGCCCGCTCGAGTCTGCCGTTGAATCTTGCCAGGTTCCTGCAGAAGTAGACATCAATACCCATCTCCATAAGATGCAGGGGAGATCTACCATCGCAGCAAATAATCAGCCGCTTCCGAGAGCAACGATTAATATCCGACATTTTTACTCCATACACGCCGTAGCTGTCTGTGGTGCTCGATTAAACGGGTTGAGAATTCGATCAGGGCCCACCGAAGTTAGATTGCACCGCAGTGGCTATTTATCGTGAAACTCAGTTGCAGCTTCTCTGTAATCTCATGATCAATAAGAGGGATCTAGATTCCGACGAAATTCTGCAGATGCTGGTGGTGATGGCATTGTCCTCTACCGAATACGAACTTGTCATCGAATCATCATCATCAGCCTGAGATCCACGGTACTGTATACCATAAATCGCATCATTGTCCAATCAGGCGCGCTTGACGTGGCTTGGATAGAATCCAATCTACAATTAAATTTAACACACGTTTAAAGCATGATTAAGCTGACGTGAGGATGTGTTAACTGTAAATGTCGTATGATAGCCGCTCTAACTGCATAGCGTCTTGGTTTTGCAGCCACCCGCTTTTGATACGAGGGAAATAGGATTAAGGAAAAATACGAGGAGCGTTGGAATCGTTCTTGGTACAGAAGCAAAAGTAAGATCGGGATTATGTTTAAAGTATATTCCAGACCTGTTGGTCAATAATTTGGTAGGTACAATATACGGAGTACTAACTTGGCGAGAATAGACCAGACCCCGTGTACTTTACTATAACATACGCTAGAGATCCAGTCACTGTGGTATCTCCATGGCAGAAGCTCCAACTGGTTGACCCGATGGATGCAGGGAGATGTCCGTATTAGGGTGATAGTTGTTTGTATATGCGTGTCTTGAAACAATTAGTGAGTAAGCTTCGAAGCCCCGCCTGATCCAGTATATCAAGTGATACGCTATATATTAGGTTCAGGTGCAGAAGATGGGTCAGCTCGGTGATAAGATCGTAGATAAGCAATTGTTGGGTATTTTATATGGCGTGGGTCTTTAGTTATAAGATTTAGAAGGAATAGGTAAATAGGATCATAGCAAGTTCGACCATTGATAATATTGAATCAATAGCTGTATAAGCCAAATCTGTGGATTGTATAAGACTGCAGCGGAATAAGGTATATCAAATACAGAATTTGTTAGTACTATAAGGTAAAATGTGTCTCTCCTTTGATTATAGATAGATATAATCTTCATCCATCGTGATATCATGGCGTGAGAACTGTTCCTTCCCGCGGATTTTGAAGGGTCAGGGGGGCCGCTGGTGACCCGATTGCTTCATGATCTCGCATGATACGATCACCCTAGATCTGAAAGAAGACCATATCGAAGGGCTATAACACTGTATAAGCCAATACTTAAGGTAGGCTACTACATATGACCATAGGGTGTGGAGAAAAGGGCTTCCCGCCCGCTCAGCTGTACTTAAGTCACACACAGGGAGATGAGTACATTGGATAGATAACTACTAGTGAATCTCTTCCGTTATATATCTATGTTTACTATTTCTTTGTAATCTGTTAAGTTTAATATTTAGGTGGATGAACAATTCCAGACATCGCGGCAAGCGCTGCAGGAATAGGGTTGCTCACTCTCAAGACTGTCTCCATATGACTCTTAAAGCTGTGTGTCTGGAATCGGAAATACCTTTCAGAACCATGAGACTCCAAGACACGAACCAAGCGGAAACGATAAGATATGCCATGTCAGGGACCTCATGGGTGAGACAGAGAGTCAATCATGGCTGTAGCGATTATGGACATTCGGGAGGCGCGAGAATGTACGGGTTATCTTGCGAAACCAAACGCCCAATGTCTGGAATTGGTCACGGATGTCGGGCAACTCGTAGTGATGTGATGAGCTTCTTAAAGGGGGAGCAATATAGACCATGCGAGGGCCTCTTAGATGATAATATGGCCGACGGCAAATTGGACAGCTAGCATCCTCGCTGCAAAGCCAACGATCAATACACGGGAGGTGGAAAATATGGTCGCATGGAAGGAGCCTATATAGCGAGGAAGATCCTAATGTCTCTAAACAGAACACACAAGTATCCGGGAAGATCTCTACGAAAAGGTAAGAAAAGGTTGTAGCCGTAGTAGATCTGCACGGTAAGACTTACTATCACTCCATGTTGATTGTCCAAATGCAAACGGCATCTGCGAGAGAAACAGATCTCGTACCGTTAATCTTCCCCGCTCTGTCGGATGTGGCACATGCAGGTAATACCCAGACATTGTGGTATCATATTTTGGCCAAGTGGACTCGATGAGAGGGCGTAGCCCCTGTAAAACTCCACTCTTTGACACATTTATATGGAAGGCTCTACGGGAAGAGCCGGTTCAGGCGGATGCGGTCCCTGTCAATCAGTTGAAACGTCCCTTCGTCGAAGGGCAGTGCCACGCAGGCTCGCGCGGGCCGTTAAAAAGAACCAAGCAAGGAAGTCCGCAACAACAAACTAGGGCATCGTAGTGGAGATGATCACCTGAAGACCAAGTTCTTTGGGACGCAATGGCTGCGTGTTATATTCGGTGGCTGGGACAGAAAAACTATGGTAAATCGACGTGAGATATTTTTCAGGAATTGTTCAGTATCTTTTCATTCCGAAACTTTCGACAGCCTGACCGAAGGTGTTTGATAAGAGATATGGAGTGATAACAACAGGAAACTCCGCGATAGCCATCGCATGTCCCAGTGTCCAGGGAATTACTAGGAGAAGCGTCATACTTAATATAGTGCGAAACAGTTGAGCTGGCAGTGAATCTTGGAATGTAGCTATCAAGTAACGTATGGCATTGATCACGAACTAGACTAGATACATGAACGGGGGCCATTATACCTCCTTGCTGTCCTGCATTCGTCGTTCCCTTTGGTATACCGTCTATCAAATTTGGTGATCGTGGGTATACTGCCCATATAGCCAGACACGTGGGTACTCGTGTGGGTGAATGCGGCTGGTGAATCACCTCCAGAATAATCCTGGGGGTGCTCGTCGTCGTTCCGCTGGACAAGGGTCTGTAGCACACCCAGGGTGTCTCACGTTTTGAGTGTCGAGAATTGGTTATATGGATCAGTAGCAACCAAGTTTCACGAATCACCGAATGGGGCAGAATTCCAAGTTGTATCTACAGCATCCGCGCCAATGGATAGCGCCAAAGTGCAGTGATATCAGTGCATCACTGGTTTGCCACAGCGGACCGTCCGTGCCGCCTATACGTGCGGAAAGTTTGCCAAACAATAGTACTATACTAGGTACTATATAAGGTTGCCGTGGCCGCTGGCATGCACGCCGACAATGTTAGAAGGCTTGCCACATCTCAAATAGCTACATGATTGACAATAATGGAGAATAAGAAGGCACACCTGCACAGTAACAGGCAACGCCCTGCAAAGTACTGGCATTCACTCACCCAACTCAAGTTCCGCCGTGACTATCGTAGCGATCTACCGCCCAGCCTCTTCCGGTTTACGGGATACCGTCCCCCAGATGAAGGACCTCCTTATGACCCGCTACCAATACCGCCTTTCATATGGCTCCCCAAGATCCCTTTGAAGTATGAGACATGGCTCTTTGCATGGATCGGGTCGTTTGGGGGTATTCTCTTAATTGAGGCAATCATGTCGACCGATACCGCATTCCGCGATGTATACCATACCCCTACGATCATCACATCCTTCGGTGCCTCAGCTGTGCTGCTCTTTGGGGTGGTCGAGTCCCCTGTTGCGCAGCCTCGAAACTTCATTGGTGGCCATTTTCTTTCTGCATTGGTCGGAACCTGTATCACTCGGCTTTTTGTGCTGAATGGTCAATACCAGGGATATTTAGACAACACTCACTTTCACCCTTCGACCTTTATCAATGGGGGCATCTCTATGGCGACTTCATTGCTGGTGATGTTAATGACAGGAACTGTTCACCCACCGTGCGTCAGCCTCCTCCCACACGGCCACGCAATACTAACTGTTCAGCCAGGGCCGGAGCTACGGGTCTCAACGCAGCCGTTCAATCGAGCGTTGTCAGCCTATCGTGGCGCTATCTTCCAACCGTCCTTGCTTCATCATTAATTATGCTGGCCTGGGCCATCCTGGTCAATAATCTGGGTCGTCGGAGGTATCCCCTTCATTGGTGGGCTCCTGGGCCTACTTTTGTCCTGCCTCCGGGCCAAAACCACGACGAGGACCTGCGTCGAGTAGAAGAAGGCGAGAGAGACAGGGACGCGCAGGAAGGAGATCTCGCCGTTGAGATTGACAACTCTTCGGAACCCCACCGCTAACGAGTCAATTCTATAATAGCAGGTAGTTCCAGCAGTGCTGATCCTGCTAACACTGAGAGCCACCCAACATGAGGGATTCCGTATATCTCAGTGTCTGTCTTTTTTTCATATCACGGAGTGAGCATCCGTGGAGCACTGGCACGCATGCTGATTAGGAACGAGGTTGTACGTTTTGCTCATTAGATTTCTCGGACTAGCAGCAAACTCCTGTATTAATCTGCTCCAGCATCGAAGGGCCCTATTCAAAGCACGATTAGATGTCTCATGATTGCTAGCCTTGATGCCCTCCTTGAATGCTCTAAATGCCCGATACTTCGTGACCTTGTTATCCAGCACCATCTTCTCATATTGGCATCGTGATGTTAATTCATGTCATCAGTATCTCGAAACGCAAGCTGTCGTACAATCCTGAAGGTTTACTTTTTAATGGACATTGTCTCTGAATTTATATCTTGCTCGATGATATCTTCGCCCAATATACTGTCCTACTTCTTGGTTTGACCGGTGCATGTCAAAAAATACCTGACTGAGCGTAACTCCCAAAAGTCAATTACATAATTCCAAAGGAGACGAACTGGACCAATGTTCCATTATCCCGCATTGGGACCAAGAGCATCACACCAGGTTCCAAAACTCGTCCGTAGATTTTCATTCACTTCCACCAGTACGCTTCTGCGCCGTCGTCTAGTTCGAATTAGCCGTCTCACTTGTCTTGTATATTTTCCGTGTTACTGTGATACTGTTCATACCGGAAATTCTCTGCGACCCATTTCATTAACAGAAATGGTCATACGAGGAAGGGTAAATGCAACTAGACTCTGTATACCACTACACGGAGCCGGAGAGAACGTCTTGGCTGAGTTTCTCAATGCAGACCCAAAGTACAGCCAGGACATGTAAGGCGTCGACATTCAGTACACTATTCCCTTCTTTCCCATGTGGTTAGCCAGCTGGAATCTGAAGGTCTATGGAATTGTCCACTTGATCTCTTGCCCCCCAAACCCCAACACCACCGGGGCCGAAGTGAGTTTCAACACTCCTGATTTATGCATTATTTCAATATAGATGCACGACCACAAAGCCCGTACCTCATTCCGCCCACCGGCCTTCTACGGATCTAGCGGCATGCACAATGTACAGCGTGATGCATTGCCCTCGCAATACATCAGACATCGTAATACACTGGCGCCGTATTGAATGCAGGGCCTGGACTATGCTGCGGGAGTCAAGGAACCAACTTGATTTCTGTACAAGGGGTTCGAAAACTGTACCAGATCCATTGTACTTGTGTAATACTATCATTCGAACGGGGAACCGTGAGTGATGGTGTGGTTGACCACAGAATTGGAGTTTAGGGCAAACAATGTAAACCAAAGGTTTCCTCAATGAGTGCATAATCTTTGTCTGATCCACGATTTTATTCCTCCGAGGGACACATGGCATCGATGGGATACTTCGCCTGCAGAGGGGTTCGATCGTACCGTGCGGGCCTTTCTCGGGCGTCGATATTCATAGAATTGACGACGGCACAGAGGGCAGCTCGCATCTGCTGTATAAAGCCAACAATCGATACAAGGTAGATGAAAAATATGTTGGCACGGTAGAGTACGGTATGCGGATTCGGGGCCCAACTGCTCCCAGCAGAGCTCACATTCTTTGGGCAGTGCGCCTATAACTTCCATCAGTCTTCTGTCCGCGCAGGTGGTTGTGACAGGTTGTCTTGACCCACATGGCTGGCTGACCGTCCAGTCTTTCGACCCAAAATAGCACGGCATGGGCGCCAATGCGAGCTCTTGTCTTGTGAACCCACCTCTTTCTGTCGGCGACGGTCTATTATGGAGATAGTCTTGGGCCATGATGCTCTGGCTCAGGAATACTTGGCATCCAGCATCGGCTATGTAGCGAGAACACCTTTTGCTTTATTTCAAGTCTCTGGACACTCTTAACTGTCGCGGCAGATCCGATAGATCATACGGCAGCTGATCCAACAAATCCCTTCCTACCATCATAAACGTGATTTCCATATTTGATTCGCCCGGAACAGACGGGCCGGACGGTGAGGCAGAACTTGGACCGACCACGATTTGCAGCGCTCCGGTTCCAATGGTGCGTGGTCTCGGTCCTGAACATTAGTGGCTCTGATGATGATGCGTCCGTAGTGCAGAGAGATGGTCTTCCAGGCTTGCTCGGCGGTGGAGGGGACTGTCTTCTCGAGGTACTGGTGATGGGGCACACACTTCACTCAAATGGCTCAAAATATCGGAGCCGCTACGTGCAAGTGCCTGTTCGAGATGGAGCTCTGAGTCGTCGTGCGGGAGCTGTCCTCTGTCGACCGGTTCAGGAGCGCCAACCTCGCTCAACGCCGCATATTCATCGTCTGAATCTGTCTCAGAATCTGTCGCTTCTCTGCCGCTTCTACTGGGATTGCTGGAAGGCAGATAAGACGCTAGTAAGTGTAAGGTATCGATGAGACCCACGCACATCATTGCAGTCTGGTTCTTGCCGAAAAGGTCGTGACTGGCAAATGGAGACGGCGTCCCACAGCTATGTGTTATACGAGACGTCGGGTAAAACGGGGATTGTGTGGATCTAACATTTAGCAACTACCGTCGGTTTTTTCTGATATTGCATCCGACCCACGGTCGACCTCGGGCGGATACGGCGGATACGGCGGACTAAATCGACGTTCCGGACAATGGAAAATATGAGCCGAAACCTTGGCGTTTTACACCAAGCCACGACTCTCACGTACTTCTAAATCTATTCATCACCAGCTTCTAAAAACCAGCATTATACTAGAGTCCCAGGGGATCAAAAGATCTAGTAGCTTCTAAAGACAGAATACCGGTAGTCTCTAAAGATATAGAACTGGCGGTTATTTAAAGCGGTAGAAAAAGCGGTTTAATATCTCAGGCTCGGACGAGTCAATAATCCAGAGCTTTATCTTATATAGAAAGAATATACTTGATTGAGCAGAATCACGGATCTTTATAAATAGAATCAAATTGAGTAAGAAAATTGGGTGTTGATATTAGTAAAGTTGGTAATATTTAGTCCGCCGTAAACTGGGCCCGCCCTGATCTGTATCTGGATCCGCCCCCATCCACCGAATCAACACATCGGACGAACGTAGGAAATCCCGTGATATGCATGTTTTTATGGGGGTTTGGGACTGTATCTTTATGGACGTGGTTTACCGACTAGGCAAAGAGTATTTAGAGTGAAAAAGCATGCGAATGAAATCGAAATCATGAATAATCAACGGTGCCTACTGCCTGACCATGAGACGGGGAATATATCTCTCTCTTGCCAATGTTCAGTCTACTTTACATTGCTGATTCGAAATATTCAACCGACAACATCCGGATCCCACCAGGAAATATGCAAGAATGACCATGAGATTCATGAGCGGTGCATAGAATTCCCTCTGGGTCCGGACGACCCTCCCGCCTGACCAAAATTCGGATGATCCAGAAACTGCACAGACCATTCCATCGCTCTGGAGATCTCGCTCGGCCAGTCGCACGAGAAGGGGATATCGCCGACGAGGAGCGATGAGGGGAGTAATGTGTTGGGCGCCGGGTGGCTCGGCGGACTGGCACTAGCTGTAGACGTCCCGAGTTGCGCCGGAGGAGGGTATGTAGACGTACTCGCACGGCCAACCAGCGGGTGTAGCGGGGTGATGGCGCGGGGAGAGAGGCTTTCCTGCAAGCGCAGTTCTAGTCTTGTTTAGCGCCGGGGTGAACAGCATTCCATTCAAGAATCGGCCACGGGGTGCGTGCGACTTACGCTCCTCCCCCAGGCGTCGTGCGCGGGACAACGCACTTAACATATCCACCGCCTTCTGCGCCGCAACCGAATTCACGCTCAGCGCCTCAAACACCTTCAGGCAACTCTCTGCATCCTCGCGCAGCGCCTGCGGCGACTTTCGTCCATGAAGGAAAGCACTATCGCTGTAAAAGGTCTCCGCCACGAAGAGGATCGAGCTCGCGCAGATCAGACAGGAGATCATTTGCCACCAGGGGAAATCATGAACGAGGCTGCGCTCGTCGGTGACGTTGTGCAAGAGGTGGGCGGTTTGCTGGGCCTCATGGATGCAAATGGATTCTGCTTCGGAGATGCGTTCCTTGTGCTGGAGAAGGAGGTCTAGGAAAGGCATGTTGTTCATCTGGAGGAAGGGGAGGCAGAGGAAGGGGCGGTGGATGAGGGCGCGAAGGTGGTGGAATTTGACGGCGAGCATGTTTCGCTAATTGCCGGGTTAGTATACGACTCGTATCTGTTTCCCTGTGTAGGTAGAGCGAGGGCGAACCTGGCGTTTGAACGAGACAGATTTCTCGAAGGTGTGACCAAGGTCGAAGCGGAGATGCCGCGGGAGTTGCAGCTTCCATTCTGTAAGGCGATGGTCTAGAGTCGCGGTACTCTGGAGCATTTGCTCCGGTGAAATGTCGATCTGGGATGGTCGATATAGCTCCCGGATGACCAATCCTAATATACAAGAAAACTCGATGACTGAGAGGAAATAGTCCATCATATGTCCACGGACTCGATTGCGCTCCTGGCTGGTGATATCGTCGCCACCGCCAGGGCTAAATGGTGCGTCGTCTGTTGCAGAAGGGAGCTCGACATGAAAGTCGGCTTCATGGATTGCCATCGGCCGTCCGAGCTGAAGAGCCAAGAGCCGGTCCAGCACATACATGGCGTACCACGTACGCCGCCAGTGGGAGCGGTCCTTGATCCACGGCTCCTTGGACAAGGGGCAGTTGAGCGAGTTCTCTACATGCAGACCGATGCTATGGCCCATGCGGATTGCGAACCCCAGGGTATTCCAGCATCTGGTCTAGTTAGCCACCGGCAACGCCAGTAAGGACGGATCAATACCTATCCGTATGGCACACGGCTAGTAAGAAGAAGCACTGGACGAGCAAATTCCAAATATTGACAAGCGAGCAATCCGCGCCTAGTTCCCGTGAGAAGTAGAGTCCTTGTTCGAAATACCGGAAATAAGGATAAGGGCCGCCGTGTCTCCCGTGCGGAAACGAGGTATAGTAGGATCCGATGGCGAAAATAAAGTCTGCATCAACGATTAACCGGCAAACTCCTGATCCGTGGGACATTTCCACGGGGCACCGTACTGAAGAGGGCAAGCCACGGCCGAAACTCCGGCCGGTTGTGGTCGCCCGCTTGAAATCGGCCAAATTCTCGGAGGAGCACCGATTTACAGATGAACGGATACGCAACATGGATGGTCGACAGGTAGACGTCCAAAAACTGTTCTGCTTCAGCCTCTGAGGGTACCAACGGCGGTTGGGTCAACGCCACGAATGTCCCTAGATTGGGATGATGAGCATAGCTCTGCGTGGGGAGATCATCTTCATCGAGAGAGCCATTTCCGGTCACATATTTCCGGATGTAATGGACGAAATGGATATCGCTTGCCTTGCCAACATAAGTAGGCGAAGACTCCGTGGTATCGTCTCCCTGTGGGGCGGCTATTGCGTTCGGACCGGGCTGCTCGGTTTTGGCAACGTCTGGTAATTGATTCTGAATATTCTGCAGGCCAGCATCAAGCTTCGCCTGTTGAGTAGGATCCAAGTTCAGCCTGAGCTCGCGAATCAATGCTTCATAAGATTGAGTGGCGTTGGCGTAGGCCGTGAGGAAGTCCCCCGTAGTGCCGCTGGGCAGCGCACCGTGAGAATCACGCCCAGATTCGTCGATTCCTTGACGGCTCAGGTCAGGCTGACTTCCTGGAGACCCTCTCGGTTTGCGCGCTGACCATGAACAGGTGAATCCATATCCGTCACATCTGGAGCACACCGGTTGGCGGCCGTCACACTGCCAAGTTAGAGCTGGCTGTCAGCGAGGTGAACGAAGCAAACCTTTGCTTTAAGCAGGCGGCACTTGTCACACGCAACCCCGACACGCTGACGCTTCATCCTAGATGATCTTACTCCGATCCGGTAGAACCGTGCGACTGGAGGCTCGGGGGTTCAAGCGTACAAGAAGACCAGGATGGATTTGTTGAGGTGGTAATAGGATCATGACATGACATCAATTGTGGTGATTTTCCACCACCGCCCGGACCGCCCGATCCGGTGCTGCCGACTATGAGTTTCGTTTTGCTGGGGCCAGAATGTCCCCCTGCGCCAACTTAATCTTGCCCCCCTGTAATTTTACCAAAGAAAACGGAAAAAAAAAAAAGGGGAAGAAAAATTATTAATAATTAATTAACGCGTCTCTGACCTCATGACTTGGCTGTCGAGTCTCTTCGGCCTCGCAGAACGGACAATGGACGCGGACGGTTCGCAGCAGACTGGTCGCCCGGGACCTCACGATGCAGGCAATCTGAACGAGGTTGCTGCTCCGCCTCCTGTGTACGATGTATCTGAGAGGCCGGTGCGGCTGAATGATTACCTGGAACACCAGCCAGCACGCAGAGCTCAGATAGACCCTCGAGACGAGAGATATGAACCGGTTGGACCCGATGATGTGCAGAGCCCGGACGAAAACCCGCAAGAGAAACACCCTAAACCAGAACGCATGTTGAAATTCCTGCAGACGACCTATATTGTGTCCTATCTTGTGTTATTCTCGATGTTGGGGACTTTACTCCGGGTGGTCATCGAATGCCTGACCTTCTACCCGGGGACACCAGTCAATACCAGTGTTCTGTGGGCGAACGTTGGGGGCAGTATGCTCATGGGCTTCCTGAGCGAGGACCAAGAGTTGTTTCACTTTGAAAGCGTCAGATCAAGTCTCCCTCACCATGTGAAAAACGCCCCGTCACAGCGTGCCGCGCATATCAAAGCCCACAAGAAAACCGTGCCCTTGTATATCGGGCTGACCACGGGCTTCTGTGGAAGCCTTACGTCTTTCTCCACCTTCATGCGCGATGTCTATCTGGCACTCTCCAATAACCCCGTGGTGCCAGCCGGATCGTATGACGAGGTCTCCCTGTTTGCGTCTGGCCCTGCCAGTTTGAAATCTCCTAATGGCGGGTTTAGCTTCATGTCCATTCTCGCCGTCCTCTTCACGGAGATCGGCCTCTCCTTGGCCGGTCTCTTTCTTGGAGCTCATCTTGCAGTGGGTCTCTCTCCATGGACGCCCAGTCTGGCCCAAGTGTGGTTGCGCAAATACGTCGACCCTTTTTCCGCTATCCTAGCTTGGCTATCATGGATCCTTGTCATCTGTCTCGTAGTCCTTCTGCCCCAAGATCACGGAGCAACCACGTTATGGAGTCCCAATATATGGCGCGGACCGTTTCTTTTCTCTCTTGTCTTTGCACCAATTGGTTGCGTATCCCGCTTCTATCTCTCCCTCAAGCTAAATAGCCGGATACTCGGTTTCCCGCTGGGAACATTTACGGTGAACATAGTAGGCACAATGGTATTTGGAATGGCATACTCGATACAACATGCCACCGTCAGCACTTCTCCGCTCACCATCGGCGGAATTACCGGCTGCGAGGTGCTGGAAGGGATCATGGACGGGTTTTGCGGGTGTCTGACCACTGTCAGTACCTGGGTTCTTGAACTGTCCGATTTGCAGCGTCAGCATGCTTATATTTATGGGAGTGTGAGTGTGGCCGTTGCTTTGGGTTTCCTCGTCGTCGAAATCGGGAGTCTGCAGTGGACTCGAGGTCTCGCCACACCTGTGTGTTTCCGGTGACACGTAGGCGTGTTCACAACGCGGCTGTCCTGGGATGGAAAAGGCTTAATCTGGGGGGTACTCCGATAGATCTTGTCAGTATACCTGGACATAGAGTCAGACATCATAGCGAATCAATGTGCCTGCTGCCACGTTAGATATCTGGGCACCGAAAAACATATTACAAGTCCATTTCAGTCCTCCAATTGCCTTCATAACTCTTAGAGACCTATGGTACCTAGTACATAGAAGCCCATTTTCGTTCCGGTCTCAGCCGAATCAAGAGATTTACATAGTACCTGTTCACAGCTGAGCTTACCAAAGTCCCTACTTCCGCAGCTTCAATACGAAGCCTCGAGCGGCTGCTCTTCCCACCTCAACGCACGCGCCGATAGGATATGTCCAGGCGCTACGCAGACTATAACTATATCCCTGGGCTCACCACCTTTTACGTCATACGACGGGGTCCCTTTAATTGCCTAATCTCCCTCGTCGCACGGAGAGCGAGGCCCTCATAGACTCCGTTGTCTCATTCTCGCAGTAAATAGGTAATGATCACATCCGGATCAGCAGGCGCCGGTTCGTCTTCAGCACTGACGCCGAGATTTAGAAGCGCTAGTGTCTGTCGGGCTCGAACGCGGGCGGGACCATCACTAGAAACAGTCGTCAGTAACTGTCCCGGAAATTGGGTACAGAGGTAGGTACGCACACCAGCCCGATCGTACCGTGCTGGATCACTATCTCGTCCTGATCCAATATACTACGGCATGAATACATAGGAGACCACAAGAAGTGGTGGGTAGATAAAATATGTAGCAGTCACTGGTCTTTTTGTGTTTTTCTTGGTGATGCGCAAAGTACTTTCGATAGCGAACGATATCCTACACTAGTTATACCCTGCAGTCCCAACCGGTTAAAAATTCACTTGTAGAAAATGAGGCTGCGATGCAAGTATTATGCCAGTGTACGCTAAACATCATCCTTGATCTCTTCAACAGTCCACTCAGCCCTCTCGGCCCTGCGAGCCTCCCACGCCTTATGGACTATGATTCCAAGAATGCCGAAACCAACGAGAAAAACAATAACAAAAACAAGGATAACCCCGGGCTGGCTTTCTGCCCAATTACTTCGCCTCGCATGTTGATGGGCGTCAAAAAGCGAAGGTTGGAAAGCTTGCGCGGTGATGACAGGCATACCTGAGCAGCGGACTCTTGAAGTATCTCTCAATTAGTATCCGACAGGAGATGGCAGTATAAAACCATGAAACTATACTCACTACGTCCCGACTCATGCGGCCAGGGTCTGCAGACAAATCCTAGTAGACAGCGAGACGCGTGGGATGGGGGTCCCGAGAAACCGACCCCAGCAGCAACATTGATATGATGAGCTAAATGCAGAAGACAGCAGGCCTACGACATCCTCGATGCTTCTGGCTCCTTGATCTATGTGATGTTCCAGCGCATGAGGTCACCGATCGCCTCTCTGACTCACCGGATCGTCCGGTCCGTCCGGCCGCGAACCTTCTATTGCTCGTTTTAACCCTATGTAGAATCACAGAACAACAGTACAGGCAATTTCTCCTCGGAGATGACGTTCGATACGGTCAGTGCATCACTGCCAGGATCTACCCCTTGGCTGTCACCGGACTCAAATAAGAGACTTTCGCGGGATATACAGAGTTCGCCTAGAACCTAAACCTACTGGATATTAGCATCTCTTTCGCAACCACATTGCGAGTGGCCGTGTTGATTTCGTACGTGTGCCTCCAAGAGCCCGTTACCCACTGGGCCGTAGTATATATTGCCCGGTAAAATGGCCCAGACCATGCCCCAAGACAGCCCCGGCGACGCAGAGAACGCTGCTCAGCCAACGAATGTCGAAGACCCTAGTGACGGCGATGAATTCACTCGCCTCGTCAGGTTCATCTCTGCGTACCGGGAATCCGACTTCGTCAGCCCCGACGAAGGTGAGGTGCGCGTCCACCGAGTGTGGTATGCCCCGTGGCACAAGAGGAAATTCCGCTGGAAACACGTTGGCGGATCCTCGCGCAAGTTCCCTGACAGTTGGCTCCTTACTGATATCCGAGATGGTCTGACTGATACGGACGTTACTCATCGGCGTAATGTCGCCGGGTTCAATGAACTGGCTTCGGAGAAGGAGAACCCATTTGCGAAGGTTATCTCATATTTCCAGGGGCCGATTCTTTATGGTGAGCATTACCTACTACCTTTATTCGCACTGACCGGCTGGGACCATCGTGCTAATACTGGGTTACGTAGTGATGGAGCTCGCCGTCCTGCTTGCCGCTGGGCTAGAGGATTGGATCGATTTCGGCGTCATAATTGGGATTCTTTGGCTGAATGCCGCCGTCGGCTGGTACCAGGAGAAACAGGCCGCAGATGTCGTGGCAAGTCTGAAGGCCGATATTGCCATGCGCGCTACAGTCGTGCGCAATGGGCAGGAAATGGAGTGCCTGGCTCGAGAATTGGTTCCTGGGGATGTGGTCAGTATACCTACCGTGAAACCACACTCTACAACGGATTCTGACGCAAGCCGTGTCCTAGATCGTGATCGATGAGGGACAGACCGTTCCTGCGGACGCTAGGGTCATTTGTGCGTACGATAATCGTGAACATGGATGGAAGGAGTATAAGGAACTTTTGCAGGACGGGATGCTAGACGGCTCAAGCCCTCAATCCGAGGACGATGACCCCGGTGAGGATGCGGGGACCAGACGCGGGCATTCGATTGTAGCGTGCGATCATTCCGCGATTACAGGGGAATCGCTCGCCGTTGACCGATACATGGGGGACACCGTCTTCTACACGACCGGGTGTAAGAGGGGAAAGGCTTATGCGGTGGTCCAAACAACCGGCCAGAGAACGTTCGTTGGGCGGACCGCAGCCATGGTGCAGGATTCCAAGGACACTGGCCATTTTAAGATGGTGATGGACAGTATCGGAACATCGCTTCTGGTCTTGGTAATGGCCTGGATTCTAGCAGTGTGGATTGGCGGGTTCTATCGAAATATCCCCATTGCATCCCCTGGAGAACAGACGTTGTTGTTCTATACCCTGGCGCTAATGATTATTGGGGTCCCCGTTGGTCTTCCTGTTGTCACCACAACGACCTTAGCTGTTGGGGCTGCGTATCTGGCGAAGAAAAAAGCCATTGTGCAGAAGTTGACCGCAATCGAGTCTCTTTCTGTAGGCCCTTTCTATTCCCACTCCAGACCTCGTTTCAAGTTTGAGGCTGATATTAGAAGGGAGTCGATATCTTATGCTCGGATAAAACCGGGACTCTAACCGCCAATCGCCTCAGCATCAGAGAGCCGTTCGTTGCTGAAGGTGTGGATGTGAACTGGATGTTCGCCGTGGCGGCGCTGGCCTCCTCTCATAACGTGAACGCCCTGGACCCGATAGACAAGGTGACTGTGCTGTCACTAAAGCAGTATCCCAAAGCGAAGGAAATCCTGCAGCGAGGATGGAAGGTAGAGAAATTTCACCCCTTCGACCCCGTGTCCAAGCGAATTGTCGCGGTTGCAACGTGTAACGGTGTCCAGTATACATGCACGAAGGGGGCCCCTAATGCCGTTTTACGGCTGACCAATTCCTCCGAGGCAAAGATGTATAAGGAGAAGGCGACGGAGTTTGCCAGTCGTGGATTCCGTTCCCTGGGTATTGCCGTGCGTAAAGAAGACGAGGACTGGAGGCTGCTTGGGATGATGCCCATGTTTGATCCCCCAAGGGAAGACACCGCACAGACAATGGCCGAGGCCCAGAAACTAGGTATAGAGGTCAAGATGTTAACTGGGGATGCAATAGCCATCGCAAAGGAGACTTGTAAACAATTGTCGCTTGGCACGAAAGTCTACAATTCCGAACGGCTCATCGGCGGAGGCCTGGGTGCCATGGCTGGGGACCTTGTCGAACGAGCAGATGGGTTTGCAGAGGTCTTTCCAGAACATAAATATCAGGTGGTGCAGATATTACAGGACCGTGGACATCTCACAGCAATGACGGGAGACGGAGTCAACGACGCGCCCTCGTTGAAGAAAGCGGACTGTGGGATCGCAGTCGAAGGCGCGTCCGAGGCAGCCCAGTCCGCTGCTGATATCGTCTTTTTGAAACCGGGACTTTCTACTATTATCGATTCTATTAAAGTCGCGCGGCAGATCTTCCACCGCATGAAGGCCTATATTCAATATCGAATAGCACTCTGTCTGCACCTTGAGATCTACCTAGTGACCGCTATGATAATCCTCAATGAGAGTATCCGTAGCGATCTAGTCGTGTTTCTAGCACTATTTGCCGATCTCGCAACGGTCGCTGTGGCATACGATAACGCATCCTATGAGCTCCGTCCTGTCGAGTGGCAGCTGCCAAAGATCTGGATCATCTCTTTTATTCTCGGCATCTTGCTCGCCGCAGCAACATGGGTGATCCGGGGCACCCTATTCCTTCCTGACGGTGGCATCATCCAGAATTGGGGCTCAACCCAAGAAATTATATTTCTCGAAGTGGCACTGACCGAGAATTGGCTGATCTTCGTGACTAGAGGCGGCGACACATGGCCATCTGTTCAGCTAGTGGGTGCAATATTCGGCGTTGATGCCCTGGCTACAATCTTCTGCTTGTTTGGCTGGTTCTCAAATAGGGATATGGCTACTGACCCGTTCGACCAGCTGCTGGACTCCCCAAAAGAAACTCATAACGGATGGACCGATATTGTGACTGTTGTGCGGGTCTGGGGGTATTCATTGGGCGTGACTATTGTGATTGCGCTGTTGTATTATGCCCTCAATAAGATTCGATGGTTGGATGACCTGGGCCGGAAAAAGCGCAGCAGAGGCGAGATCCAGGTCGAAAATATCCTGAGTCATCTAGCCCAGGTCACTGTTCAGTATGTACAGGAGGCTGGGACGGGCAGCGGACGATTCTTCCTGGCGTCCAATAAAGAGGAAGAGGCTGAGTAGAAGCAACCGAAAGGAGTGATATTCTCTATTTTTGGACCCTCGCCTCTCTGACTTCCTACTGTGTTGGAACTTTCAACTGCTGCCTAGGTGTTATGATGCACGAGAAAGATAGTTCCTATACAATTGTTTCCCGACAGTGGGAATTTTTGATCAAGTTGTATTAGACATTAATTCCGCGTGGTCAGAAAAAAATAAACGGAATCAAAGCGCTGACAATCCATAATCAGCGTCAATAACCTAAATATGAAACGAGCAAATTCAGTGAAGAGTCAGACACCAAACGATCTCATACCCACATGCTCTCCCTGGCACCCGTCGTGTACGAAGACACTCTACCTAGACCGTCTCCTGTCCTTCCGCAGACGGGACTCCTTCGACGAGCTGACCAGGCTCAGAAGCAGTCGGCTGACCGCTACCCCCATTTACTGGGCCCGGAGCCCTAATTTCCTGGGGCTTTTCGACCCCTCCACTAACAAGTGCCGGTTCCTTCCATCCACCAATAGGATCTTTATATGTACGAATATACAGTCCCAAATAGCTTGGGTCGATTCCTGCATGCAACCAGAGAAACACCCCACAGGTGATGGGAATAAGGCAACAGTCAAGGATGCCGTAGAAGATGAACTCCGAGTCAGGCGGGATGACATTCCCTCCCTCGCTAACCCCCCAGCATACAGGGTAGAGCATCCAGAGCAGACAAATCCAACTTGCTGGTATGATGTGGGCGAGCTCGACATCTCGGCCTAAGGCTTTAGCATATCCTCGAGGTGCTATGAGTAGAGAATAGACAAGCAATAGCCAGGACCAGATCCAGAACGCGTAATATCCTAAACTAGTATGTCAGTGACGTTTTCTGGGAAAGCAACGTGTTTATGCTGACCCCATTTGTAGTCGCTGCGGACCACAGCACCGACTACTGCCATGATCGCCATCACCGCGCTCAGAAAGCACGCCCAGAGTATATGAACAGTAGGGGCGGCGCAGGTGAAAAGCACAGATAGAGACAGAAGCGGCCAGATCAGGAACCTGCAGTGTGGAAAGATGTTGTCAACATGCGATGCATACCACAGGGTTGATGGAGTGGAGATCAATCATACCAGCCACAGTAGCGAACCCACCAGATCTGGCGATTCATTCCAGAATCCAAGTGGCCGCTGCGATGCCATTCTACGTCAATCGGGACCCATCCGAGATTAGACGCCATGCTATAGTGTTCTACCATTGCTACGAAAGCAACGGCTGCGAGAAGGTAATGGAATATTCGCCGCGTTGGAGGGCGGCGAAAAGATAGCCCCATTATTGCGAGCATGGTGAAGCCCATGATCGACATCACAGCCCAATACCAATCTGAGCCGCGGACAGTGATATGGATATCAACAGTCCTGTCGTTCACTATGAAAGGATTAACGTGGGTTGCCCTGTTTCCACCCATTCTGTCTTCAGATGTAGGGATATTGAAGGCCCAGAGACGAAAAACAGATCAGATAGATTCTTAATGACCTAGCCCACAAGCTGACTTTATGTGCCGTGATTAAAAACTATCAGAAGCAAACCAGTGTGCATCACTAGAGCCACGTGGGTATATATCCCGCACTCATAAATCGAGTCATTGATGTAATCGATTCCTTTCTCTCATGCTCGCCATGCGTGCATGTATCTTGGTTCCGATTTGTTTACACTGAAAGACTGGGGTAACATGGTGCGGTACGACTGCATCTACTCCGGTCCGTGTGGACCGGCTGTCGCGGACTTGTGGGCTGGATTCAAAGCAAGCGGACGGGAACGAAGAACGAGAAATAGCTGGTCCTTGGGTATGCTGCTGGCCACGTTCGGCATCCTGTTTCCAACCGCTGACCCTCATACAATTGACACCGGTGTTGAACGTCATAGCTATTGAATTCGGGAAAAGTAGCAAGTCTAAGCTCTCTTTTAGGCAAACCGGTCCGCGCGGCCCTGCAGGGATTTCAGTCTGTGTTGATCATTCCGTGTGGATTGTAGATCTGATATATGTACCAACTTGACTAAGCTAACCATAGTAGTCGATGAAATGCAAGATCATGTCACCAGGGTAAGGATCCACTTATTCTTCTATTACTGGTTCAGGTATACAGTACTCTACCCGGTGATTCTTCATTTGTACCAAGATTAATATCGAGGTTTAGTTGAAAGGGCCTATCTTGGTTGAGATGTATGGAATCTACACCCAGAGAATTCTAGTGAATAGGCGATGGTACGTCACGAGGCAATATAGGATATCCAGGCCATCCGTACTTGCTTCGAGCCATAGTTGTGGACTCATGACCCATTCAATTGATATGTACTATATACAAAGCAAAGGGCCAAAACAAACGAAAGGGCTAGATACATACAAGCCTGAGTGCACGAAATACCACAACGCCTCAAACAAGGACACAACACCATGACTACTACTCCCCCACCGCTTACTGATCAGAAGAAGCAGGGTTGCTATCCATCGTCATTGCCGCCCCTGCGTGGCAACGCCCACTGCCATTGGTCCTAGTACTCAACCTAGTCTTACACCAATGCTTAAGCGAATGAAACGTCCCATGAGTATGGACATTCTCAGAACCCCACCGTGAGCTTCGCCCACTCTCCTGGATGACAGCTGGGGGCGGAGGCTTGGTCATTCGTGGATATCGCAAGTAGTAGAACGCCTGGCGACATATAGGACACCTGGAATCAAAATTGCAGACCCAGTCATCGGCACAGACTTGGTGGAAGAGATGCCCACATGGAAACTCCCGTAGGACGGACGTTGAGGCTATCGGCTCAAGACAGATAATGCAGCATTCTAGATCTTGGTCTGTATTTCGGTTTTCATTTGCTTAGAGCACTATTCGATGCAAGGTATGCTGGGGTTGAGAGGATGAGGGGATGAACTCACGAGGTGGAATACCCGGAAGGCCTTGGAATGTTCGTAGATTCGATAAGTCGAATTCGTATTTGGAGGCACGTCGTGGATGCATGGTGGGCAGACTGGGCAAGTAGCCTACGGTCGGCGGCGGTAATCCCATTTTATTATCACCACGACATTAGGGTCAGAAAAGAGCATCAAAGGTCAGATTAAATGATCGCCATGAGGATCTGCGTGGTCAGAACAGGATTCTGCACAGAGTAGACAGGGCTGCTCCGGATCACGCGCTGCCACGCAGAAAGACACACTCGGGTGTACCGGCTAGAGTGGAAGACACGGAAATCACGACAGCATTTGTTCACTGGAAAGGTTTAAACCCAGTTGGTAAGGGGTTGACCCAAGACAATAACGATACTATGTCATTGCAGGCTATCATATACACGTTCCAAGGCACGAAGAATGGGGCGGCCTGATGCTCAACGAGCCCTGTTGTCTTGGCTCGCGAGATCGTATAGCCAGTAAGTTAGATGTTGGAGGTAGCGTCACACGAAAACCGTGTTAAATGCCTTTCAGACGAAGGAGATCTGTCTGACAGGTGCATATTTCCTTGTTAGAAGCTGGGCCGCGGCCATATCTTTTACCCCTCTCGTATCGACTTCCGGCGTTGCGAGGACGATTCGAGCTGTCCACGCTATCACAAAACAATTTGCTACTCGAGAGAGACCTTGGCTAATAATTATTAACAGCCAGGACAGTACTGTCCCGCATCTAGCCTTCCATTTACGGATGATTTAAGGGTCGCAAGGGCCTTGTTGGCTGTTCATTGTCTGCATAATGTCCGATACTGGCCAGAGTCATAATATAAAAGCTTTCATAAGGCTTGGATATGATATGTTCAAGAATTCATCTGTGGGTAAGCCCTACTGCGACGGCCACCGCATTTAGAATCAAACTCCGCTAATATTTCAACTAAGCAGGTTTGATCAGAAAGATGGCAGGATATGCGTACACATGCGGCCAATTGTTGGAAATGGGTTATCTCCTGAACGCCTATATATATTCCCCATCCCCCCGAGAAGAATATTACCAAAACGACACCCACTTTCCGCAACCAAAGTTCACATCCCCTCCAAACTCCGAAGATGGCCATCGATCACCTTAGTCTTCACGTTCCCGAGGCCAAATATCAAGAATTCCTCAAGCTCTACCTCGCTGCACTCAAGCCACTAGGGTACGAGATCCGCCAGCAGCTTGACGGGAAAGCTGTGGGAATGGCATCGAACTTGGATACTGGCTTTGTTGCTCCTGTGGACTTTTGGGTCATTAGTGACAAGGATGTCCCAGCCTACCCCTCACACCTTGCATTTCGTGCACCTGGTATGTCTTCTGGAATCCACATAGAATCGAGTTCACGCACTAGAGGATGTAAGACCGTGCCAGCATTGAAGCCTTTTATAATGCGGCTATCAAGGCCGGAGGTGTGGACAACGGTAAACCTGAATTGCGCACGATGTACCATGCGAATTATTATGGGGCATTTGTCATTGACGCAGCTGGTAACAACATTGAGGCAGTATGCCATCGACCTTAGAAGCGCCAGCGCGAGTATTCCAATGGTGGGTGGGCAGAGGGATATTTTCTCGATGTGAACCTGTTGATGCGAGCAAAAGTATTCTCTGTAATTTAGTCTATTATTCCTATGAAGCCGTGCTCCGATACTATGTTATTGTTGGTAGAGGTGCTCTTGACTCGTATTGCTATCACATAGAACTAGCGACGAAAGATAGGAGTGTAACTAAGGCTCACGAAATCAAGTCACCGTCAGGGGTCCTCAGGATGTGCTATTAGCATTCCTTCGATACACCTGTCATACCTATGAGTTATGCAAGCCCTATGTGACGCCATCTTGCAGGTTTGGCACAAAAGCGGATCCATCGGTAGATTCGGGCCAAAGCGGAAGTTACAGGAGTGTGAGAAGGTTCTCTTTGTTTGTTCTGTAGTATCATTGTTTTCTCTGCTAATTAATACAGTTTGAATTATTCTGGTTGTTTGGGGTAGGGGGTACGAATTGTGAAGGCCTTGCTCAGGCTGCGATATATATATCTTTAGCCGCAGGTTATCTGCTCCAGCAGCTGAGTCTCAAGATGTTTTGTCAGCCAGCTCCGGATTTCCATTTTATTTTTCTTTGTCTTTCTTTCATTTTCCTTTTTGCCTGTCCCCCCTTGTTGTCAATGCACGAAGTATTGGTTTATGCGACATATGATAAGCCAAGGAGAATGGTGTCTATATAATCCTTATAGTGAGAACCACACAGTACATACGACCACAGGGTGTGGAGAACAGGGCTTCCCGTCCGCTCAGCCGTACTTAAGCCACACGCCGGGAGGTTAGTAGTTGGGTGGGTGACCACCAGCGAATCCCTCCTGTTGTATGTTTTTTTGCCTGTCTTGCCTTGTCCTTCCGTAGTAAATTTTTTTTTTCTGTTTCTCGATTTCTGTCTCTCTTCTATGCCTCGCTTTATCACTTTTTGGGGTATGGTCGTTTCCCACGCCGCTTCAGGGCGGTACCGTTTCGAACGTCACACCGACACCGCTTGAGTGGCGGAGTCGAGACAACAGCTAGGGATGATCCAAGATATATAGATATAGATATCCCCGTAATTACCCATACTCTCCTTGCCGTTCCCCTAACCTAATTTAACCCCGTGTGGACTCACAGTTAAGACTTTACAAAACACCATCCATATAAAAGAAGAGCAGGATGCTCAACATGCAGTGTCCAAGCGGGTGCTTAGTAGTTGTAGTAGGATTAGGGCAACCCAACGAGGCTGTTCGGGGAATAGGAGCAGCTGCAAGATATCCTTTCCATCTGATCCTGCCTCCACTCTAGGAGTACAGGCAAAGCACAGTGGGGTGTCGTCGTACCATGCATTTATTAGGGAAAAGAAGCATTGTAAAGTAGATAATCAAGCTAGGCTCCAGCCTTGGAAATCAAAACACAATTACTGACTGAAACCTAACAGCTCACGCGAATCTCCATTACCGAATACAACTCATCATCAATTTTGTCCTCCATGAAAAGGCTATCGGGTATCAGCTCACACAGTCCTATTTTCCAGTTCAGATGTTGAGCATCTGCATGGGTTATCCGAGCCGCTTCGTACGCGCCGAGACTGGCATAAATTTCTCTCAAAGCTGGGTTGTCACCCTTGACTAACCCACGCGCGAGAAATCCTCGCTCCCCAGATTGATTCACTGCCTCGAGATGCGCTTGAGTGTATGTCCGCATAAATGTCACCAACGCGCCGAACATGTCCTCCCATGCGCCAGCCCCTCGATGAGACGGCAAAACATAGGTGGCCAGACCATGCCGCAGGGTCGATTTTAGCTTTTTAAAGGGCTAAAGATTATTATATTTATTAACCACGCGTAATATATAGCTTAAGTATGGCTGAGCGGACGGGAAGCCCTGTTCTCTATACCCCATGGTCGTATGTACTAGCTCAGGCTAAGTAGTGGTTTAAGTTGCAAAGCACTTTAGACAGCTGGATAAAACCTAAAGTGGTCCTACTCTACGGAGCATATATCAGCCCTCTTCATAGAATTGCATATGTATAGAGTACATATGTGGTAGAAGCTCAAGCTGAGTGCTTGTTTATGCTTAGCTTTCAGTCTCTTCGGCCAACAGATCTCGCCAGACTGGCTAACTAACTACAAGGGACCAATCCACAGTTACCTAGGATTTCTACACCATTGGTTTCGAAATGGAGATATATATATTTACGATCATGGTTGTTGCTCTGCTACTTGCTGAATCAGTACTCCCTGGCCGTAGCTCAAGAGGAGTTCGCGCTTCAACACAGTCACGTGGCGCCTCTTTCCAGCGACCAATTGGAACGCGAGGTCGGGAAAAAAGGGGGAAAATCGCTAGGATCTGGACATCAATAAAATAATGGGCATACAGTTGAACGGGGTTCAAAAAAAGCTTGGCTGTGCTGAACACGGAATCCGGAAAAACCTGAACGGGGTTCAGAGACGGTGGCAGAATTTTGAGCACCGCCGAGATTTTTTTGGACCCGATAAAATCGCGCTCTGCTATTAGTGATCACCCGGTTGACCGCCTACTATATTGAGCCGCGTGTTGTTTCCTCCGGTGATTCGCAGCAACAAAAAGTCCGACTGTATTCAACCCATCGAAGGTCATAGACAATGGATCCCCTTGCTTCATCGCATCAAGGAACGGGGGAGGGGATGATCTTGTCTCCGGGGACGCACTCACTATCGGAGAGCTCTTACACAGCACACCCACGTTTTCTTGAATTGCAAGAAGAGCTCCGAAGTGCTCTTTTCACAGCCGTCTCTGATGGCACCCCAAAACAATACCTCGTCCAAGCGACAACTGAGCCCGCACTCTCCGAGCTCCGACATGACATAGATCTCTTTGCGAGGTCTCCCGTACCCAAGCCTCGTTTGATAAACTATCTGAAGAATTGGATCACAGAATGCGCGCCTTATCTCGATAAATTTGACGAGGCTCGCCACTTTGGGGTCCACATTCCGATCTTAGCGCGAGAATCCCCCGGATTATTCTACGCCATCCTCGCCTTTTCTGCCCGGCAGACGGAAAGGAAAGCGGGTCTCCGCAACTGCCATGACAGCCTCGAGCTCTATCAGGAGTCAATCCGCTGGGTATCGCCCGGCCTTCAAGCAAAGGATCCAAATGTGTTGGTGACCGCCTGCGTCCTAGCGGTCATGGAGTTAATGTCCGTCAGCCCGCAAGACTGGAGGCGTCATGTGGATGGCTGTGCGGCTTTATTTGATTGCTTCAGTGTAAACGGGTTTTCCGGGGGTCATCTACAGGCTGTATTCTGGTGCTATGTCCGCATGGAGCTGTGTGGAGTAATCGTTTCAAACGGTGCAGAGAGGACGGTTCTTCCTCTCGAGAAGTGGGTTCCTGCTGTATCTTTGGGCCAGGCGTCCGAAAGTATTGAGGACAATGAAAAACGAGTTCGAGAGCTATTTTTAGAACAGAGCCGCCTAACTCCAGATATGCACGCAAACTGGGCCGTATATTTGTGCGCCAAAGCATGCGATCTAGTGTGCAGGCGCACAAGGTACTTAGAGCTAGGGGAGTACGACACTACTGATCCACGACCGTTCCATGAGCAATGGAACCGACTGTGGGACGAGCTGCAATATTGGCTGGAACAACGGCCGCGAGCAATTCTCCCGACCAAGTCTACCAACATGCAGGGAGATCGAATGTTTCCGGAGATTTTCTACGCTCATCAGGCAGCTATATCTAGTAATCAACTGTATCATACGGCCTGCATCCTGTTGCTGGAGGTTAAGCCCCCTACCACACTGCTCTCGTCAAGTCACCTAGCTTCCTCAGTTTGGCACGCAAGGAGGGTGTGCGGCATTTCGCTGACCAATCCACATCCGGGCAACCTCATTAATGCTATTCAGCCCTTATTCATTGCTGGGAAGCTTTTGAGCCATCGTCGCGAACACATAGCTGTGGCTAAGCTCTTCAAAGCCATCGAGCAAACCACAGGATGGGGAGCGCTGTGGCGACTTAGGGACCTTGAAGCAGTCTGGGGCTATGAGACAAACGAGATTCTATCTGTGATTTGATTACGCAGGTGTTGCCATTGCCACCACCGAAAACCTTGGCTCTTTCCAAGTGTGACGGGACTCTGCTGCGCAAACAGCCAACACTCCGTTACGAGAACGCATCTGGATGTGCAACGACCTATGTCACCAAGCATTGAAAGGTTACATCTATGAAGTAGGCGATTTGCGCACACCCGACATATAGCCCATGGCTCAGGCTCCAGAAACATCTGTCGCTCTGTTATCTGAGGTACGTTAAATGACACTAATGCATGGAAGTATTATATTAGCTTCGGCCCTGAATGAGCGACGCTAGTGATTCAATATTCATAATGGCCAAGTCATCATCATTCAACGTTTAGTACTGCATTATACATATATTTCCAATACCGTGAGCACGCCGGCAACTCCCAACAAATTATCCCGGTTTATACCTGCTCGAGATGTGACCCATAGCTATCTTTCTCGGTGGGTACCGGCCCCTTGGACAATCGTTCGAGGCATGCGGTCAATCCAACCTCTCTCTGTGCTTCACGCAGCATCTCGGCGTCCTGCTCCCCGGTGTTGCTCTTGAAAACCCGGTCCATCTCCTCGAGCGACGCATTCTTGGTCTCTGGCAGGAAGAACCACACCCAGACCATGCCGACGCCCAGGAACACAGCAAAGAAGATATACGTACCCCATGCCCATGCTTCTAGCATTGGTGGTACAAAGAAGGCGATGGCAAAGTTGTTGATCCAGTTGCTAAACGCGCCAATGGAAGCACCTTTCGCACGAATAGAGAGAGGGAAGATTTCTGAAACCAATGTCCATGAACAAGGACCCCAGGTAGCACCAAAGCCGGCGATATAGAGCCAGATAAGTGCTGTTGCCTTAGTTAGCCCAATCTGGATTTATGTAAAGCTAGTGACAATGAAGGCGAAATGAGGATACTTACCGACAGCACTCCAGCCCGCGGCCTCGTGAGAAGGCCAATCGTGCCGGAATTTGGCCACAATTACTCCAACAATTACCATGCTAAGTAACATCACCAATGAGCCGACTAAGAGCATCGGCTTTCGACCGACTTTGTCGATGATCAACTGTTGAGAATTAGCGGAATGTGCGACTATGGACGGATTTGGGTTTCAATTCCATACCATGCCCGGCATCGTGCTGATGAGGAAGACCACGCCAGTCACTCCAGTCGCCAAGAGAGCAACAGTGCCACTCGTCAGTCCAAGACTAACGAAAACATTAGACGCGTAGTAAATAACTGTCCATCTTGTTAGCAGAATTGCAAGCGGGCCTGGAGAAAAGAGACCTACTGGCATCGACACCACTCCATTGCTGAAAAAACATAACCAGCCATGCCGTGCAGACCCTTTTGAAGTTGCCCATGGTCCGGAAACAATTCGCGTATTGTGCGATTTGGCTCATCCAAACGCTCTTGTTTTCTCTTTCGGCCAACCAGGGTGTTGCTTTGGCAAATGCCCTCTTTTCAAACAGGGCTTCTGCCTTCATCTCCAAAAACTCCATCTGAACCAGCTCATGGTCCTGTGGCAGCTTTCTTATCCAGGCAAGCGTAGCGAGGGCCTCTTCATCACGGTCCTTTTTGACCAGCCATCTGGGAGAGAAAGGCATGAACCAAATGCCACAGGCTAGGCAAACGGCAGGGATACCTTGGACAATGGAAGGCAGGCGCCATGCCATGTCCGACTGCGTCTCGCCCGTACCTCCAATGTAGTTGCTTCCGTAACCCACCCAGAAGGAAATCATGATTCCGAGAATGGTGGCAAATTGATAGAAAGACACCAAAAGACCACGCATCTCGGGCGCTGCCAGCTCGGCATTGTACAAGGGGCCGACACCGCTAAACAGACCCACGCCGACACCCGTGAAGAATCGTCCGGCGTACAAGAGTGCCGGATTGCCGTTCGTGGCGCCAACGTAAAGATAACTCCCGAGGATCACCCAGCAGCATGCGACGAACATGGTGTACTTTCGTGAAAAGATTTCTCCCAGCACACCTGCAGACAAGGATCCCACAACTCCGCCCAACTGGAGAATTGAAGTCAACCAACCGGTGGCTGTGGAAGAGTCCACCACGGAGGGGAAGTTCTCTTTGAAACGGGTCATGACCAAAGACTGTCCCAGCACGCCTTGCTGGTAGCCATACTCAAAACCACCAAAGCTAAATAGTGTGTCAGTTCGGTGGACAAAATACCATGGATGTCCAAGGCAACCTACGAGGCAAAGAATGCGATAAAAAGCACCTTGGGGTTATTCGCCAGGGACCGCCACATCGATGGTTTGACAACCTGAACCTGCTGGAAGTCATTGGCCTCCTGCTCGGAGGACATGTCGACGGTCATTGTGACAAGGGGTTTTCATGTAGCGAAGGAGGATGAGTCCGGGGGACATTCCGGGGAAAGGACCATGTGGGATCTGGGGAAATATATATGTCCCATTTTCCCCCTTGATCTTCCATCCACTCAAAAGGTGACCCAGAATGGCTGAAAACCCTTTCCGCCAGGTGACATGACGAATGAATTTTCATTATGGTCTTTGTTAATTTTTTTAATTAAACTTTCTATGGAGACAGCAGAGTTTGGGGCTTATTTTCTGCCGCCACCTTGGCAATGGCATGTTGCCGAATGCACCTCGTTCTCTACTCGGAGTACAACCAGGGGTCTGGAGCCTCTGTTTCCCTAATTGGGATGATCGGGCGATTATTTCCTGCTTTCACGTGGTACATTAGGGCTAAAGTTAGGTAACAGTTTCCCCCCTCGTGAGTCAAGTCCCAGAGTCGATGAGGGGACAAGCTCAGCCGTGCTAGCATTTTAGTGTGAGAGACTGCTGCTTGGCACGGCGTTGACTAGGGTTGAACCCGTGCTGTCCTCCGACCAAACTTTGGAGGTTTGACGCTGTAGTCGGCTGATAAAGAGCCTGCTGAGAGGCTTGAATCAAGATTATTATCTTACAGTACTTCTTGCTCGGCTTCTCATATAATTGTTGAGTATTGCGGGGCATCTATACCCTACTTGACAAGTCGCGCCCAGAAAAAGTCTTCGTCTGGATGCTTCTCCAGTTTTTCGCCTCCGGACCCACTCCGGATAATTTTTCATTTTTGGGGTGCGGAGGCTCGACGTCCTCTTTTCGGCGGTCCTTCTCCATAATCTTGCAGACCACAACAACACCATCAACGCACTATGCCGTCCAGTAAACCAACTCCGGCTAAACAAAAACGTGTCCGCACGGGATGTTGGACATGTCGTCGGCGGAGAAGGAAGTGTATGGCATTTCCCCACATGTTTCAGGATCTGGTGGCTGACCCCAGCATTTGTCAGGCGACGAAGGAAAACCTCGCTGTGAAAATTGCGAGGCGAAGGGTTTTTCGTGTCGCTATGGCGCCGATCTTACCTTTGTGTCCGTGCCGAACCCACGGATACAGTCACCAAAAGGGCCGGCTACTAGGGTGAATTATAATACGATCGAAGTAGGATGGTTTCATGCGTTCGGTGGCATCGCATTTGCTGATGGACTGGTAGTTTATTGATGACCGCCCGGCGACGTCAGACATCACCTCGAGCTGTGGACCTGGTACAAATGGCCAGGAGACTGACACGGGGGCAGTTCCGCCCGCGAGTGTTACCCAGAGCGCTATCATCGAACAGCCGATCCAACAGACCACTGCTGAGCATGTCGACATTGCAGAATTCAATCGACCTGCATATCCTTCCGGTGTTGATGCCGATATCTCCCGGGAGTCCACTTTTTCGGATTCTAGTACTACCTCCCAGCTCCAAGATAACCGGGGGACCGTTGCCAAGAGTCGGGCTCTGGCGTATGTTTCGGGCAACTGCAGCTCGAACTCCCGATTTTCCATCACCAACAACCCGGTTCATCCCATCCCGACCAGTGGAGTCGATGAAATTGGCCTGCTGCGTTACTTTCGCTACCATCTGGCCCCATGGATTGATCTTGGAGATCCCGACTGCGGGTTTGAGATCCAGGCATTGCTGCTCGCAAAAACTGAGCGACCACTGTTGGCTGCCATCATGGCGCTTGCCTTGAGTCATGCTTCACTTCAGCGACACAGCAATACCATCGGTGTGAGTGCTACATTACAGGACGAGGCTGAACGCGGTCTCGTCCACGCGGACGACCCTATCAAGTCAATGGGACAAGCCCTCTTGATGTTGCATGACTTCTTCTTCTCCTGTCCGCGACAATGGCGAGATTTTCTACGAGCTCGTACTCGTGGATTGAGTAGTCTTGACTTTGCAAATACCCCACAGGGTGTGCTAAACCAGCCATGGTGGCTACTCCACTCTCGAATTGGTACGCTATCCCAATTTAATCTAGTCGCTCCGCAAATTGACAAGGCTGACTTGATATCTGTACCGAAGATCTTGCTGCTGGAATCATCAGTGCAAAAGCGCCATTGATGTCATACCGCTCCCAATTACTACCTGATGGCCCGTTTCCAGTAGTGCCACAACAACGACCGTCAAAATGGGTCTTCTTGAGTGTTTTGCTTCTTTTAGCGGATACTTTGTCCCTCGTCTTCGGCCCAGCTGATACATTATCCCCAAGTACCGAACGTGGAGGACAGCTCGCCGTGCATACCTTACTGCAAACGGATTTCACGTCACGATGGACGTCTCTCTGGACCAATTGTCAGGAATGGTACCACAATCGCCACGTGGAGATGCGGCCGGTTCTAGACATTCGCGGTGTGGAGGCAGATGAGATTAATGCTGGGAACTGCTCATCTTGTCCTATTCTTATCTACACGTCACCTCTTGCCCTTTTGGCCAACACTATCTACCATATATCCTCATTCCTCTTACTTATCCACAAGCCAAGGCTACTGAAGACAATAGCAGGTCCGAGACGTTTCGCCTCTCGCATCTGGCATGCCCAAGCCATTACAGGAATTGCTACGAGCAATGAGTTCAAGGAGCAGTGGGACCCGATCCTGATCGCTAGTCTTCTCACCATAGCACCAGAGATGACCCACACATCGCAGCAATCAATCCTACTCGACCTACTAGGTAGTATTGCCACTGCCACTGGAATTAAGCTAGATTCTGAGATAGACAGCTTGCGCTCGTGCTGGAATAATGCACAATACGATGAAGACGCGGTTGATTGATTGGTAAAGTATTCATTATCATTGCTCTTGATTGTATTTTGCGGGTATTGCGTCGCCTTATTGGCGGTCTGTGATCTCATATGCAAATGGAATACTTTCGATCGCACCCTTTCTCTGCACACACATGGCGGCTGCCTGATTCGCCTGTTGTACGACAGACTCGATCAAAGCGTCAAAGTCCTCGAGAGGCTGTCCCGTGGCAGCATACTTTGCAAATTCAGCCGAGAAGTACCCCACGAAGGTATCTCCAGCGGCAGTGGTGTCCACCACATTCTTAACGTGCACGCCACGAACAGAACCGTTACGACCGGTGGCCGTTGAGAAGAATACCCCCTTCGCACCGAGTGTGATCAAAACAATGGGAACCTTAGCCACCCTGTGGAAAAGCGGAGCCAACAACTCCGGCTGCAGATCAGCTTCGGTTTGAGATCCCACGGGGAAATCAGGAATAGATTCCGCCATCTGGATGGTCTCCGTTTCATTCATGATCAAGACTGCTGTGTTGGACAGAGCAGCCAGAGGAATTCCCTCCGGATATACGGGCGCAATATTCAAAACGACATTCGTTGGATTCTCGCTCCGATTATAATACTGCATCAGACCAATTACGGTTGGCCTGGGAATCTCTCCCTGCAGAACCACGACCTGTGGCGAGGCAGGACACTGTGTCTGGACAACGGAAAGGAGCTTATCAACATCATTCATTCCATCATGGTTTGCTCCCGGTACCACCACAATGCGATTCTCCCCTTGCTCGCCTTCTTCCACGATAATAGTCGCCGAGCCCGTTTGACAGTCTGTCCTCTGCTCGATTCCCGTGGTGTCCACCCCTGACTTTTCTAATGCTGGCTGTAGCAGCGTCGGATAATATGGATCATTTGCACCGACAGCTCCGATCATGCTCACTGCCACATCTTGTTGGGCTTTAGAACTGAAAGCCGCTCGTGCGCATGCAACCGCCTGGTTCGCACCTTTACCGCCTGCATCGATAGACAGGGAGGATCCCGTCAGCGTTTCGCCAGGCCCGGGACAACGCCGGGCATATGTGACGAAGTCGATGTTGAGGGACCCGATGACGCAGATTTGTGGTTTTGAGGCCATTTTTAAATATAACCAACTTTTCTCTATTCGCTCAGTATTGTTCTCCGTGAGTCGAATCTCGTAATTATTAAGTCTAGTATAAATCCCGGTTGATATTCGTAATTCTCAGCAACAGTTTTCAAAAAAAAAAAAAAAAAGACACAAAGATCAAACAATTAATTCAGTCAGAAACCCTTCCCAAAGTCACCAGATTTTAAATATTCTTTTACCCCCGTTACTAACGATATCCACCCCGAAAACCCACCAAAAAAATTATATGTCTCCAAAATTCTATTATGGATGTAACCCAGAGCCCTACCCCAACCACGCTATACCTAATCAGGTCAACATAGCCTACGCAGTCGTCGGACGGGCCGCAGCATCCCAAATGGTGACCCGCCGGGCCGACCGAGCGTAGGCTACATTGTCCATAATAGGCCTAGTGCACGGGTATCCAGAGGGATTTTTTCGGCGGCGGGGTACCGCTTTTCGGGTTGGCTTTTCTGCTGTTTTCCTCCTGTATGTGGGGTAAGGGCTATATTGGCATTGTTATGTAGGGTCGCGTGGAGGGTAGAGTTTTTCGACCTGGTTTGCTTGATGGGGCTGGGCTTTGGTGGATTACGTCATTTTATATGTTTTGCTTGGGTTGTTTTCGCGTTTGCGTAAGACTGAATTAGATCGGGTGGATATATATTATCGTAGTCGGGATTCTTAGTATTTGCTGAGTCCGTGTTGATGTGAGGATATATGGACCAGGGAAGAGGAGAACTAGGCCACCAGCTAAATGACAAACTAGGCTTCTAAAGGGATATCTGAACGACATGTTAAGAAATGGTCTATAAGGAAATCTGCACGATATATATGTCGTATATGAGTATGTGACTGTATGTAAGAATGAGGTAGGTCGGAAATATATGTGAGGCGTCGAATGATTTTCTGTCCTTTACAGGTTCTGGCTTAAGGTAGGGCAACTTAAATGTAATCTGGAATTCCTGTCAGGAGGGTTTTCAAGAAATATACGGCAAAAACTATAGGTAAACAATAAATGTCGCGATGTACATACATACACTACAAAATCCTTTTGGATCTTCTTTCTTTTCTATCTCGTCCATTTAGGAGGGCGACAGACACAAAATATCTAATAGCAGAAGCACCAGGATAGAGGGACCATTGACTTACAGAGCATTAAAAGCACTAGATTGTTTACCAATCCTGCTACTTGTTTTTGCTAGTTCCTGGCCATAAATATAGCCTGCTGAAAATTGAAACATTGTGAATATTTTTCGCCAGTCAGGGCTCAATACTATACAGTTGAAAGGGATACGAACTAATGTTTAAACGAGATAGTATCCACAACTTTTCGCCATGGAAGGCGGCGAGCGACTATCATAGTAAGTATTATTGTTGTGATTATCGGGCTTCCCACGCGAAATATGTAACGCCAATCTAGGCCCGCATCAATTTGTTCAACAGAAGCATGTGTGGAGTGCAACGCGGTAGGAACCTCCTCTATGCTGTAAAACCTATCCTTGAGCCAGCATTTGCGAATTATATCACCTAGGAATATAGTTCTTGTGTCTGGAAATTGTTCGCTCGTCGGCCATTCCTTGTATGTTTTCGATTCGCTGTCGTCCAAGTCCTTGTCGATCTCAGAGTTTACATAAAATTCATATCGGTTGCCGGACACGATCTGATACATCATCGATCCAAAACGAGCGATGTCAAACTTGATGGAGAGGAAATCCTCTGAAATAAATCTATCTGGAGTTGTGTCCTCTGGTATGATAAGTGATTCGGAAAAATCAAATAGCTGGAGCGATAGGTCCTTGTTGACTAGAAAATTCCGTGTTGCGATATCAGCAATAATAACCCGTTGCTCATGCACCCTATTAATAATTTCCGCAGCATTCCGAAACCACCCCAGACGTTGTTCATTGTTGATAGATGTCTTATTTGTACTCAGGTATTTGTCGAGAGACCCGTGGGCGATATACGACATCCGAATTTCTTTATTGGAGATATGCAGCGGCTTCAGGACACCTTCCACAAACGCGAGGCGTTGATAAATGCGCCCTCATGTATCAACGACTCTTCATTTGTTCTGTTGGTTTGCTGGTAGACAATAGATGTATATTCCGATGCGTTTTCAGGCACCGTCCATGTGTTCGCGGTCTTCACTGCGATGTCTCCAATGCGCATAACACACCCAACCCGACCAAGTCCAATCAAGTCAGGCTTTGTGTCCATTGTTGCACAGGTTGAGGAATACTCGGGAATCGACTAGAGCATGTCGGTTATATCTTCTCCTTTTTGATGTCTTTGTCAAGCCCCAAGGTTTGAGTCTCCCTTGATTCAACTCAGGGGTTGAACCCTGGTCACATGTCTCGCTATACTTTATTGAATAGACCATAAATAACCAGTTGTTTACGAAACATGTTCTAATACCAGACGATTTATGATACTAACAGTATAAGAAACACAGAAGTTATCCTTCCCCCTCCGAAACTATCTCAGTAAAACAGATGGATTAACAAACATTTAATCATGTTGATGTTTCCTTCAATACATTATGCCAGACAGCACACTCAACGGAAATTCTAGTGAGGATGTTGAAATGATCGACACAATCGGCCAAAAATGACGTCACTCTCGGACCATCTTCGGGGTGATTTTGGGGGTCTCGTGACACATGCGATACCCCACGGGGCAGGGGGCCAGCAGTCTTCTTGGATTTTCTTTGTATACATCCTAGTCCTTTCTCACTTCAATCCCTTGTCGATGTCACCAGATGACATGTGAATGTGGGCATAGCCTAGAAAGCCTCTCGTAAGAATGTCGTTATCTGACTTGGCCTGTCAATCGTGTCGCAAGTAAGTGTTACCCGATGTTCTCAAGACTAGGAAAGAACGGGGCTCATGTGCTGATAACTAGGCGCAAGGTCAAGTGGTACGTGAAAACTTGAACCAAGTCTTTCCAAAGTATGCGTGAAGTAACAGCTGTCAGCGACCGGGCATTGCCACAGTGTATGGTCTGTGATCAAACAGGCCAGACATGCAATTATCCGCTTCAGTCAATGAAACCCGGGCCTAAAATTGGTATGGAATGGCCACATTTTGCCATAAGCCGCGACAAGTTGGAGGCACATTGACAATATCTAGGGTCTTCGCAGAAGAAGAGAAAACGCCCACGACAGAATGAGACAGCGCAGAGACGACAGATTAACTCGCCTTCTAGACCGCCACCCGGTCCCGACAATGGCCGACGGGGTAGTTACTTCGGCGCATTGCATGATCAGCCGGAGAAAGAAGATTTGGCCCTCGCCGTCCAGGCCGATCTTACTGAGACAACTGGGATTGAGGCGCGGGGAAGCTCGCAACACCGAACCTCTCAGTTGAATACGCTTGATCTCGCTTTCATTTTACATCCATCACACGAGGCCACAAGTCCCTCCCAAAAGAAGAGCCCGAGCTCTCAGGATGGCCAAAAGACAGATCTCTGCCGTCAAGCCTGCACAGAGCTAGGCGTCTCGCAAGCTTTCATGAATGAAATGTAACGACCTCGGCTACCTAAATAGTTATCGAAATGGAACATAGACAAGCTAATTGCACCAACAGCATTCGAGTTTTTTTCGACAACATGGTCGCTATAAATATCTTCCATGAGCCTTCGTTTGCAGAAAAGCTTTCCAATATCTCTTCGTTTTCTCAATTGACTGCCCTTCTGGCGGCCATAGCTGGTTATGCCTCACGTTTTGGTGCCCTAAGAACCAACGACGTAGATAGCGACGCAGTTCAGCTCGTAGCAAAGAGTCACCGACAGCCTGCCTACTTCATTGACCTTGCTTTCAAGTACATAAACGAGGCGCTTGCGGAATGTGGCGATGAGATGCCGCCACTTTGCGTTATACAGGCTCTCATTATTGCAACGCATTGTCGACTGAGCCAGGGGGTCCGCGGAAAGGCATGGAGATCTCTGGGATTGTGTGTCAGTTTGATATACGAAACAAACCTGCATCTTCTTGATTCCGGGAAGGTTATAAAAACGGAGGATCCCCACCGCTGGCAAGAAGACGAAGAAAAGCGTCGTGCTTTCTGGGCCATCTGGGAAATGGATGTTTTTGCCAGTACTATCCGTCGGACGCCAACTACTATTAACTGGAGCCAAATGGAAATATTGCTTCCAGTTGACAACGCTCACTGGTTCTCGGGCCACCCTACTTCAAGCTGCTTTATGGAGGCGGACATAAACAAACGTTGGAAGGCGTTGCAGGACAGTGGTAACCAGTCGTCGAAAGCGTGGTTCCTAGTTATCAATTCTCTCATGAAGAATGCCCAGATCGCCTGTGACCCACAAGGAGTGGCTGCCATAGGTAATCAGGGCTATCGTCAGCAAATGCCAAATAGCCAGAGTTCAACACTCGAATCGGCCATGGAGGCTCGTCAAAAATTGGAGATATTGGCAAACGCCGTACGCTGCTTTACTTTGGCTTTGCCCAGCCATCTCCAGTATCGCGATCAATATCTGGCCTTTGGGGTGCCGGTACAAGGGGAGTTAGAATCTCAACGACAGCAGCACTCCTCGATCTACAATATCTTCGTTATGACCCAACTGGCTCGTTTGATGATCTACAGATATGACGCATTCAGATCTCAAAATCGTCCAACTGAAACCAGTGGCCGTCATCCTTCCGGAAATTCCGCTGGTCGGAGTACATTTAGTCTGCTCGATACGGAAAATGGAGCGCTTCGACAGTATTACGAGGCAGCAGATCGTATTCTGGGAATAGTGAATCGGTGTTGCGAGGATCATGTTCAGCATATTAATCCATTTCTCCCTAGTACCATATGGCTTGCCTCGGCGGTGCAACTGGTCCGCAAACATTTTGCTCGAGCACAGCCCAATCGAGATCTAGTAAAGTCGCGCTTCGACGTTCTTTATCTGACCTACAAGCGATGCGTTCAATTTTGGGATATTCAAACCGCTCTCCAGAAGAACTTAGAGTTGATCGAGGAGCAACTGGAAGCCCGGAACAAGAAACCGGAGGTTCGAGCTTGTCCATCCTCTCAAGAAGCGTCAAACCGGGCATCGGAAGACACCGATAGGATCAACCAGCCTGCCTCGGACCAAGAAGGTCCAAACGTAGAGCGCAGCCTGAATTTTGACTGGACCGCCCGACAAGCCTCTCAATACCTACCCGAAACGCCTAGTGTCCCACTCACCAGTTCAGCCCTGATTGATGCCAGATTAGACACTACAGCCCAAAACCATGCGCGAAAATACCCATTCGTAGCAGATAGCATGGCAATGCTCGACTATGTGACTCCTCCACAACCGAGTAGGACCCAGGTACCAGAGGACTACATGGTGCCCCCGAACTCTCATTTCCTTGATACTATATATCAGCTCGATCAGGCCTTTGATTGGCCCACTTTTGATATTCCTGGTGGAATATATGATTTACTCTCAGGGTGAACTACACCCCCGTGCACTCTTGCAATTGTTGGATGGATTTATCCTCACACCATTCTTTTTTCCACAATTGGCCACTCCATCCCTCTGTAATCTACCTAGGTACCCTATGGGGCCTGGGCATAGCACACATTTACCGTGTATGGATTTCCTGTAGACTCCACTCTCACTTAAGGCATGTAATGTTTCAAATACCGCCTAGGTGCGAATTGGAATGGAGATAGTCTATATCAAAATATAAAGTGACGTATCCCACCCCCAGCCGGCGAAGACAAAGGATGATCTATCTCTAGTTCGTATTCCAATGTCCCAAAACCAAAAGTACAGCGAGAAACCACTTCTTTATAAAGTATCCAATGTCCCTGCTTGCTCGTTCGTCTTCTGCTCTAAGCAACTGACCGAAGATAGTCCGTGCGGGACCGGGATAATTTCGCTCGAGTCCGTGAACCCGGTTAGAAAGCAAGATCACACCACACCCCTTGGGCTTTTTGTGGGGTAGGGCCGGGGTATTTAGAAAAGGGAAATATCACTTTGGAAAGTTTCTATCTGGAACAACAATCTACCGTTCAATGGTGTTTTAATTTTTGTTGAAGATAAGTCCCGAAAATGGCAGCCTCAAGCAATGAATCTCGAATTCACCTCACTCGCATTGCGCATGTCTTCTACACTCATAAAGAAATCGACAAAGCCCATCAATTCCTACTGGATTTCGGATTCCAGGAAGTCAAGCGTGTGGGCAAGGATATCTATTACCGTGGCACCAGTTCGGAGCCATTTGTGTACTGTGCACGACAAGGCGACAAAGATGAGTTTGGAGGCGCAGCCTTTGTCGTGGAATCCGAATCGGATCTTTTAGCTGCGACGAAGTTACCTGGGGCGACAGGCATCTACGACTTAAAAGATGCGCCAGGTGGTGGTCGCTGTGTCACTTTCCATGACCCAATCGACAAGTTCCCATTTCACCTTGTTCATGAACAAAAGGCCCATGCCGATGAGAAGGTGTTTCCACAACTTGATTACAATTTCGTAAGTTATTCATTCTCCTTGTACATAGAACTCGCTCCTCGGAAACCTTCTGACCTTCCCCCAGCCAACAGACAAACACCGGCCAGGGAACAAGACACAACGGTTCAAGAAAGGTAAGCGACAGAACGAACCTAGGTACCTTATCTATATAAACCTCTATTGAACCTTTGAAAACCAAAAGGCCCTGCACCTGTGCACAAATTAGGTCATTTCGGAATGTGTGTGACCAATTTTGCGAAGGCGTTTGAATTCTATACTACGCGATTCAACTTCAAGCCAAGCGACGTTAGTTTCTCCACGGTTTGGCTCTTCACGAGGCTCGGCGTATACTGACCCAGAGGTTTTACCCCATGGTCTAGCTGGTTCACGATTCTACCGGAAGAGATATAACCACCTTTCTCCATCTGGACCGCGGTTCTGAGCTGGTCGATCACCATTGCTTTTTCTTTTTCGAGGGACCTAGGTCGCACGTTCACCACTCCTCATTTGAGACGCATGATTTTGACACACAAGTGCTGGGTCACGACTGGCTCCGCAGCAAGGGGTATGAGAACTGTTGGGGCGTTGGACGTCATATCATGGGCAGTCAGATCTTCGATTATTGGTATGCCTCATGATCCCATTCTCTCGCAGGTAAATTTCTCACACACATTTGATCCAAAAAGGTTTGATACCTCTGGTTTCATTATCGAGCACTACGTGGATGGTGATTTGGTAAATGACCAACACCCAACGAATCGAACCCTTGCCGCACCGGATAATTTGCACGTTTGGGGTAAGCCTTTGGGCATGATTGCAATTTAGTTCCCTTCTGCTAATGTATCACTAGGTCCCGACCTTCCTCCCACCTTCCTGCAGTAGCAACAGTTTTAGTTCCTTTTCGTCGTCTGATATCCGACATCATCAGGAAGGTGGAAATTAGTATACGTCGCTTAATTCCTTGCTCCTACTACCGTAAGGGAGTAACATCCTCTTGGTGCATATTTTATATGATATGTTGGTTAGACAGCTACGCTTAGACTTCGTTTGAGCCTTTGTCACCATCAATATTCAAAGATAAATTCTTGCCCAAATGACTCTAATTTGTAATTTACTATTGCATTGTGCGATTTGGCTTTTGCAATTACATTATTCGAAGGCATAATGCATGTTGCTCCTTAATATAGGCCAACGCTTAAAAAAAAAAAAAAAAAAAAAAAAAAACGGCTGCGGTAGAAGCGCTAGCAGCATAAATCCATAAAGAAGCCATCTGGCCCGTATAGCTTAGGGAACGCGTCACTCGTAGAAGGTGAATTTGGCTTGTTAAGATTCATCGGATTGGCAAGAGTTGAGGGCATAGCAGTGCGTGTTGCAATCCGGGTTAGTTAGAGCCCTCCACAGTCAGAAGATCCGGGCAACCGGCCTGGATACGTTGCGATGACTGGAGATCCCCCAGACCCGAGTCTTATTCATGCTGAATCAGTTTATGGTGGATCTTCATCACAAAGGATAACTTCCTTTACCCCCCTCAAGTTGCGGGGGATGGTGTCATTCGTATTCCACGCCGGCAGTCTGACGACTGAAAATTGCACCGAAGAGAGTCCGCCCGAATGCATTTGCTGTCAGCCCCCCCGCCAACCCAAATTGGTCTCATGGGAGATAAACTACCGAGCGCAAATAGACCGAAATCGTTCCATGTGTCTTTGTAAGGAATTATCGATTAGTCCCATTTAAGGTCTGACGTGGGAAGTTCAAAAAGGCTGCCATGGCTCACGCTTGACAATCGCACTCCCGTGAGAAAGAATACTTGACCTACTTACTGCCTTAGATTTGCGCATAATATCTGACCCCAAAAGAATTAGCAAACATGGGTCCTAATTGGGCACACCTCGTGAGATTCATCAGCGAAGAAGATGGCCAAATCCACCTTGGCGAAGTTGATCCAAGCAGGTATCCAGATGTTGGGATCGCAATATTGAACGGCGAGAGAGTTGCAGTCAAGTTGATCAAAGGGTCGATCTTCGATGGCACGGTAACCGACACAACGGTGCACATTGCCAGAGTATGTATTCCGCCATCCTGAACACCTGGAATCCAAGATTCGACACTAACTACTCCGATTCAAAAACAGCTTCTGGCTCCCATTGGAATGGAAGAAGTGCCCATTATCCGGTGCCTGGGGCTCAACTACCGCGACCATGCCAGAGAGGCGAACATGCCCATTCCGGATGTGCCGGTCGTCTTTATCAAACCGCGCACGGCACTCAACGGGCCCCATCCTGCCAAGATCAACGTGCCCAAGATTGCACAGGATGGCTCCAGCGACTATGAGGCAGAGCTATCGATTATTCTGTCTCAGACTGGTCGAGATATTCCCGAGTCAGAGGCCATGGAGTATGTGTTGGGGTATACCTGCAGCAATGATGTTAGTGCTCGAACACAGCAGTTCAAGAACAGCCAGTGGTCCTTCTCGAAAGGTGAGACTAGTTGCGCCTCATTATCTCCCAAGCCAATTAGTTTGTCATTTGCCCGGAGCTGACTTAGTTTAATGGAAAAGGTCTCGACGGATCCTGTCCACTGGGCCCGGTCCTTGTGTCTCCATCCGCCATCGGCAACCCGCATAATCTGCAAGTTAAAGCCATCCATAATGGCAATGTGGTGCAAGACTCAAACACTAGGTGAGTCTATCTGAAGGATCGACTGTTGCCACCATGCCAGCCCTCCAAGGTAGCTGACAGTTTTACTTTTAAGGGAAATGATCTTCGATATTGCAAAGACTATTGCATTTCTCTCTCAGGGGACCACTCTCGAAAAGGGCACCATTATCATGACCGGAACGGGTCCTGGAATTGGCGCTATGCGTAACCCCAAGGTCGTCCTGAACCATGGTGACGATATGCGAGTGGAAATTGAGAATATCGGAACTTTGATCAACGAAGTCTACTATGAGTAAGGGTAACAAATCGTGAGAAATTGTGTTCGTGATTATCCAAATAAATAAGTGCATTTGCCTTCGCCCAGCTAGAGGCGTAAAAGTAATAGTAGTAGCAGCCTTTCATAGATAGCCAAGCCCCTGCCATTTCACATAATTTTCCATGAGTGATATCTTTCAGCTCGGGGAATATCTCTTGCGCGGATTTGTCTTGCGCGAACTTGTCCAGGAGGAATATAATATGGGAAAATACTTATTTTATGGCTAGAGAGGCGCGTGAAATACTTGGCGAATATACATACAGGTATATCATTTCTGGTGAATAGCTTAATTAATGAATATCTCAATCAGATGCCGTAACGCAAGTTTCTTGTACGCAGAAGATTATACTCACTTTTTATTCATTTTTACGGCTTAGGCTACCATTGATAGACCCTTGTTATTATATTCTTTGTCTATGATATTTTTTCAAAGAGGAGCCGAAGAGTTGGTCAATATAACAGCTATGGCTTCACCCAACACATCATATTCCAGCCGGACTAGGACCGGCAGAAACGGAACATTGTGAGTACTATACATCAAGGTATCCTAGAATAGTTCTCATCACTGTAAGGAGCTTCGCTTCGCATGCTTCAGTATCCTTGAGAACTTCCGGTGCTCTCCACGCTACGAATCGATCCGGTCGCACCAACACAGCTCCAGATTCCTCCACGCCTCGCAAGTTTTCCCACTCAAAGTAAACGTCCTCCCAATCTTGTCTGAACCCAATATAATGCACCTGGATTGGAACCTTAAGCGTTTCGGCAACATTTTCGGCTGCTTTCTTCCATCGCCCACCTCCGATTCCACTCAAGAGGACAAAAGAGCCATGGCCAGCAATGTCGACCGTGGAAATAGGCTCTCTCGGGATTGCTTTGTTGAGCCACACATGAGGCAATCGAGACCCGGGATAAGTGCTTGGCTCATGAAACAAGATGCTATCTTCAGCCGCCCGTCTGGATGGCGCATAGGGATTGGGCTCATCAGCTGTGTAGACACCTTGGCTGTCGTAATGTTGATTCATTTCAACTCCCAATCCATGGAATTCATGAGAGGTATGCTTGATTGCCGCATGAAGGGCACGGCGGCGGTTGGATCCCTCTGGTGTCGCACTCTTTAACTCCTCCAAAATCTCCTTCCGTGCGGACAAGTCTGTGGGCAGCATGCCTAGTGCCTCCCACACGAGAAAGTGGTCGCGGTATGCCTGATTCGCTCTGGTGATAATCGAATGACCCACAGGTTGTCTCTCAATAGAGTATGTTGATAGAAGAGACGGTGACGCCAGTCCCTTGTGAACATATGCGACCTTCCAGGCGAGATTGAAGGCATCTTGGATGCAGGTATTCGATCCAAGCCCGTTTAATGGAGGGTGACGGTGCACGGCATCACCAAGACAGAAGCTAGGAATAAAACGTCGTTGTCAGGGACATTCCGCTCATCAGGTCGACGGAGCCAACACTCACATGTTACCCTCTGAATATTTCTCGGCGACGATCTCATTGATATACCACGTGGAGATATCCAAGATCTCTGCAGGTGTATCATCGCCAATAAACTCTTGGACTCTCTTTTGATACGCATCTTGAGACGGCTGGCCTTTAGAACGGTCATAGTTACGATCTGGGAATAGAATGAACATCCACTCATTCCATGGCTTCACCATACGAACGATTCCCATCCAGCCAAAGTCTGGGTGCTCTCGATCTGGCTGCATAACCCAATGAAGATTGCCCGTTCGGTTTTTAACTAAATGGGAGAGGTCGGCTTTGACCAGCACATTGATTGCAATCCCTTGGCCAGGCTGAACCACCAGAGGCAAGTTCAGTTGTTTTACCACCTCACTCCGGGCACCGTCAGCCCCGAAAAGATATCGTGTTTGGATCTGGTATTCCTTGTTTGTCATCTTATCGTGAATATTGGCCGTGATCAAGCCGGTCTTCGGGTCGCTAAAGAAAGAAACGAGCGTGGAATCAAAGCGACACTTGAAGCCTTTTAAAGCTGCATGCCGAACCAGAACTGGCTCCAAGATCGTCTGCGGCAGATCGAATGGTTCACATGGGCTAGCTAGTTCATAGTCTCCCTATGTCCTGCGTCAATCTACCTCCTTGACAGAGTACGAGAGGAGCAACTGATCTCACCTTTCTTCTGGGGTCATTTCCCCAGGAGTGGATGCGTGCGTACTCCTCGCCTGCCATACTATGACACCATCGTGTGTGTTGCATATGATCTGCCCCCGTGCATCCCAGCTTCTCCAGTTCGTCATAGAGACCAATATCCCGTAGACACTCTGAATGGACAAGCCAATGTGTCAATGACAAATCCGTATTTTGCTACCTTGGCAGATTACTGACCCAGTGCCGCCATATTAGTAATATGTGCGCGAGGTGTATTCGCTGTTCCTGGAGCGCTGCTGATCATGATACCCTTCAGCCCTTCACAGCGTTAGTACTCAGTAGCGACTGCCATATTAATGCAGTAAAACATACCATGAGAACCAAGGAAGCAAGCCAAGGCGGCCCCGGCAGGACCTGCCCCGACAATGAGGAATTCCGTACCGACTGGAGTCTCTTCTGCTCCGACGGATCGGGTCGCGCCGCTGTCGATCGTACTGTAAGGCGCCATTTTCTCTCGCGATGTTTTGCGTCAATAGGGACGTGTTTTGAAATTGATGCCGTGGTTTATAGCGAATCTGCGCAAATTTATGAGAAGGGGCGTAGAATAAATCAATCTCCGTTATAAATGGGCCGTTCGTAGTGGTGTGGACTGTTTCAGCTGCTAGGAGGCCCAAGAGTCAGTATAGTTTAACTAAACTGTTGCCGAAGATCGTCCGTCTCGCACCCTTTCCCAAGCGGCCCAAGCGGCACCATTTCTTTATGCTCTCGGGAAAACCTCGTGCAGATTTCGTAAAACCACTCTCCCCACTATGGGGATATGCTTTCCTTTCGGATCCACGGAATTATGACTAAGATGATCAAAACCTCCTCCTACAGACCTCAGGGAAGCCAATCATTGCTAATAATGATACCTGCAGTCCGACTCCAGGTTTTCCCCAGAAAAAGAATAGATGGAAGATAGGGATGCGGGGCCCAAGCGTTCCGTGCCAAAGTCCGCGCCAATTTCGCGCAGACTTCGCAGCATCTCACACCTTGTTCTATTCGGGAAGGGGTTGGGGGTATGATGCTCAGTTGGATTCATATTTTCTAGCACTGTCAGCATATATTGCCTCCCACTGATCGTTGAGCCATGATATATGCTGCTATGTGCAGTTGGCGTCTCTAATATCGCTTTCTCTCACCCCCTCACCATAGGTACTTTGAGATCCGCTATGCCCGCTTTGCCATGCGGAAATATAAGTCCAGATCGTACTAATACTCCCGGACGAGCTAGTGTTCATGGAAAGAGTACACATAGAAGTTAATGCTCGCCATTTCAGAAACTTCCAATGTGCCTGTTGTCCATGGCTAACAACGGCTCCACTGACCAGAGTCCATAACGGTACTGCACATGAAGGACACCCTCCCTTTCATGTCATACTGTTGAAGGGTTATATTCGGGGTCTCCACTTATTTTTATTCTCATGCTAGTATATCTACCTAACCATTCACTAAATTAGTACATACGACCACAGGGTGTGGAGAACAGGGCTTCCCGTCCGCTCAGCCGTACTTAAGCCACATAATACGCGCGATTAATAGTTAAAGAGCCCTTTAGTTAACTAAAAATCTGAAACATGGATATCAGAGCATTTGGTATAAATACTGACAATGGGATAATGACCTCAATACATTCGCAGCAGCAGTGATACTGGCCAGACACCCTAGTATACTAACCCCTCGCCATTAGACTGCGGCACAATTCGGAATGTCTATGGATATCCGCAATCTATATTCGCAAATTGTAGATTTAAATATTAAATAATATAAATATACTAAGACTTGTAATCCTAAAAAATATATATTATTTATATATATATATATATATTTTTTTTTTTTTTTTTTTAATATTTTTTATATAATAGTATTATTATAATAAAATAATTATAATTTTAATTTATTCATAAATTATCTTTGCAATATCCGTGGACATTACGGATCGTGCCGCAGTCTACCGACAATATAACCCACCCTAAACGAGGTCTAGCGTGACGTTGAAGATGTAAGGGTAAAAGAAGTTAAATACCGACCCAAGTGTTCAGAACGCCTGCTTAACGATATTCATAAGATATTTTACTTACTTTCTCGGCAGTCGCGTGGTCTTGAAGTAAATTTCGGGCGCGTTTCCTAGGTTCCCAATATATCGAGTCTAACCTAAGGGAAAATAATTCCAATAACTCTTGTAAAATTACCACAACAGCAGCGGCATAGCATTACGAAAGGCCCTACCAAGCGCACTTAGCCAAAATACCCGTTGGCCACCTCCGGACCGCCGCTTTACGCAACTCATCCAAACAAAGAATACCCAGCCCAAACGCAGCCGGTAGGAAATAGTGCTCTGCTGGAACACTACTTGTATCCAATACCTCCTGGAAAGGGGGAACATATAACCAGAAGATGGCCATGCAGAGAGCGAAGGCAATCGCGGGGAAGAGGAGCAGATTCTGTGTATTTTTGTTGAAGGCCGGAGGATGCTGGAAGATGGATAGACGGCGGGTTCGCACAGCCATCAAGTTGAACCATTGCCTGGGGGGTGTCAGTTGAGATTTTATGGTAACAATAAGTAGAGATGGTGGGTCAGCGGGGACTTACATAACGACCAAGTTGATGAAGTAGATCGAACTGGCCTCGTTTAAGCGGGCTTGGTAGTAGTCTGGGTCTATGTTGGAGGGCACGGCTCCGAACTTGAACCATAACGCTGAAAATGGGATCCCACTGCGCTCAAGGTACCAATAGGCCATGGCGAAGGAGGCCACACTTTCCAGCATACCGAGAATACCATAAGCGTGGAATACTAACTTCCAGTTCACGAGACGATCGCGCTTTGGCTTGCGTGGCGGACGCAGGAGAACGTCAGCTTCAGGCGCTTCGTAGGCTAGAACGGTGGCGGCGGCGCAGTCGGTGAAGCAGCTATGAACCGTAAGCTTGGGTAGAGCTTGATGTAAATGCATGAAAGTGGGCTCTTACCAGATAATGATCATCAGGAACGACGAGAGAACCTGAGGAAGGCCAAACATGACATTGGTGAAGACGGGCCAGAACTCAGAGAAGGATCCGGCGGGCAGAAGGTAAACGATAGTCTTTTTCAAGTTATCAAAAACAACCCGGCCGTACTGTACAGCCTCTACCACTGCCGAAAAGCTGTCCAGAAGAACCATGTCGGAAGCTTCAATTGCAATATCAGAGCCACTGCCTAGAGCAATCCCAATGTCGGCGGCCTTGAGAGATGGGGCATCATTAACTCCATCTCCAGTCATACCGACTATCTCATCTCGGGAACGGAACTCCCTGACAATGCGAAGCTTCTGTTCTGGAGTGGTTCGTGCAAAAACAATTTCCTGATATTGACAGAGCTGGTCCCACTGACAGTCATCCAAGGACATAAGCTCAGGTCCACTCACGACGATCGCGGGCGATGGTGTCGATGGGGGAATTTTCTCAGCTATTTGAGTAGACCTCTGCAGTGAGGCTACAGTGTCGACTGTGCCTTCCGTTGTGACAATGCCGCATTGCCGTGCGATAGCAAGAGCAGTGAGCCCAAAGTCACCGGTTACCTAGTTATAGGCAGTCAGCGGCTGATTCTGGATACTTTAAACAGACAATATACAAACCATAAAGATTCTAATTCCAGCCCGTCTCAGAGTTTTGATCACATCGGGGATCTCTTCCCTTGGAGGGTCAACGATACCAGCCAGGCCCACAAGAACTAGACCACTCTTTGCTTGGCTCATCATTTCCGACTCGAATTCACGAGAAGACGGATGTACAAGGATTTCCGCTGCTGGAAGAACTTTGCGAGCAAGCAGAATGACACGTCTACCTTCGCTGGACCAGCGGTCTTTGATCTCGAGCATTTTCCTTTGCACATGGTCATCAAGTGCCACCACATTACCATCCAAGCCAATGGTGTGTGTGCACCGTTCAATCAAGATGTCCGGAGCTCCCTTAATTGTGAGTAAGCCGTCACTCTGTCGGAACTGCACTGCTTCTGCCGCCGAGAGTGCTGAGCCATATCCGTTGGGCTGTGCCACATTAAATGTACGGATCATGAATTTGTTCTTGCTATTGAAAGGCAGTTCATAGGTCATTTTCCACGTCTGGCGCAACTCTGAAACCGAACCTAAACTCTCAGAGAACCTGAGGATGGCCTGGTCGGTGGCATCTCCATATATACGTCTTTCAGCCAAAGGAAGGGTTGAGGACGAAGCATCAAACTCGGCTGCATTACACAGAGCGGCTGCGGCACGAAGTTGGTGGACACCCGATGTCTTCCCATCCACCACCATCCGGTCTCTTGCCGACTCCGGGCTCAGAGTAGACGTAGATATGGCACAATTGGTGACGAACATTTTGTTCTGTTGAGGTGAGTGTCATTCGAAAGCCTGATGATCAAGGAACAGAACACCTACCCTTGTCAAAGTACCAGTTTTGTCGGAGCAAATAACGGACACCGCACCTAGGGTCTCTACTGTCTTTAGTGACTTACAAAGAATCTTGTTCTTGCGCATGAGATTAGCAGTGATTGTCAAGCTAGCAGTCAACGCAATTGGTAGGCCCTCTGGAATAAACGCGATCGCGACGCTCACGCAGTCAACAATCAGGGTAGGAACATTGATCCAGTCAGGGTGATCGACTCTGAGCCAAGTAGCCCAGACAATAACCACGACAATGATCATGGTCAACATAATGAGCACAATCAGTAGGACGAATCGAAGGACTTCCTTCTCGAGAGTTGTCAGGCCTGTTTTGGGCTCGTTCGTTAATTTAGCAATACCACCAAAGACTGTTGAATCAGCCGTGGCAACGACAATTCCCTTCGCAGTTCCTGAAACACAGTGGGTTCCCTGAAGGCCAATGCAATGCGTCTCAAGGTAGTTATCGTCGGTCGAATCCACCGTTCCATGAACCGGTAATGACTCGCCTATGAAGCGTTAGCGCGACGGTCCAGTTGAAAACAACGAATTGATCTTACCAGTGAGAATTGACCGATCAAAGCTTGCGTCGTTCGAAACATCGATAAGCCGCACATCAGCGGGTAACTTGTTTCCGGCTTTGAGATAGACAACATCCCCCGGGACAATATCTGGTCCATCAACAGTGACCTGCGACCCGTCTCTCTGCACTAAGCAGCTTTCCGGCAACATGGCAGTGATAGACGCCATAACGCGGGAAGAGGACCAGTCTTGCCATGCATTGAACCCTGCCTGGATAAAAAATACAGCGAGCAAGACGATAGCTAGAGCCAAGTTGGCTTGTGACGGTGGTTGACCGAGGGGCTTCCACGAAACAAAGACCAGAACACATCCGACGAGAAGGATTGCTCCGAATCCTTTGAAGAAGTATCCAAATATCTGCCAGAACCATCGATGAGGCAGCGGGGCGAGAGAGTTCTTGCCATATTGACGAAGCCGTCTTTGAACCTGCTCGGACGACAAGCCTTGGGATGCATCAACCTGCCAACGCTTTTGTAGTTCTTCTACCGATATAGTGTGCCAATCGAGGTTTGAGAGATCTAAAACATTGGGCATTAGGTCTGGCAGGTCTTCGACGTACACAGCTGTATATTTGGGTATCAGCTTACCAGTTGCGATTTCGCTCTTCGCTTGCGCAGCTTTCGTACGGTGAAGAGCTTCGGCCTCGTCGATCTCAAAGGACCTTTTTGTTTTGCTTAGCTATCCTGAAGGAAGTCGTGCAGGGTATTGGAGAGCTATATACGTACACTGTTCGATAATGGATTGGTAGGGAAAGAGAAGGATCAACAGTGGTCCTCCCTTTGAGATTGCGACCTGAGTGCTGAGAGCTGTAAGAGGCAGAGCGATTCAGCCTGTTCAATCGAGGCCTTTCGGTATCACCGGATTCCTCGTCGACATTCTGCCAACGCAGATGCGTCGCCTCTGCATTGGGTATTTTCTGCTCCATGTGCGCAATCTTAACACCTAGATTGTGTATAGATCAAGGTGAAACACAGAAAGCAGGGGGAAATAACACAAACTGAGGAGTATTCTGGCCAGAAAGTCTTCCCCGGTCACCATTTGCATCCTGCTTTAAATATGCATGTCTGTGCAGCCATGTGGAGATGGCATGGTCAGCGCGTGGTCTCGTGTTGAGATAGAGGCAGTGCGTGATTAATGTGTTCAACGAGTGGTTCATAAAAGCTGGTAAATGCCTCGAGCGGGTGGAGAGCTGATTGCCGACAAAGAAGCAGTTTAGCGTTGAGGGAAACATTAATATGACAGCCTAAGAGCGATTTGATCACCCAATCGGGGTTTGTTTGATGCGCCACTGATTTCTGTGGATGGGAAAAGCTCGGACATATCCTGTCACGTTTGAGAGAGATATGCACTTAAGCCAATGGAAACAAATGTTTATAATTGACATCTTAATTGACTGGATGAGAAAATGTCCTCACGATACTTCATTCACCTTCATCTTATCACAAGGTCGCCAAGCCCTAACCGATCGGCTCGGTAGAAATAGAGTAGTCAAGAAACCAAGAAACCGAGAAACACCAAGCACCTTATCATACGTAAAATGTGGATTCGCCGGAATTTGAGAAGCTTGATCGGTAAGTGAGTCTTGGCATATGATGGCTCTTGACTAGCAAGGTGAATGCTGTCATGACGTACAGGAGAACACAGTCGGAGCCAACATATGTCACTTCCAAGAATAGCCCCGCATTTGCGTTATGGTCGGGTTTATTATACTATCAATATGTAGATTCGCCCTCTCTTGGGTCGGTCGACTGCGTCCGGGGCACGAAACAGATACCCACATAGTGCCAATTTGTTGGTTCCCTGCATGTAAGGTGTCCTCTACTCTAAATATCAGACAGAATGAGGTGTGAAAGTGCACCGTGAGACTCCCGACAGCAAGATCTAAAAGAACCTTCATAGGTATAGTAAGGGTTGTATTGATGCCGTTTTGCCAGTGGCTTGCCAATGAAGAGGTTAGCCTTGCACATTCACAGCTGAGGTAGCTTTACGCAGTTGGCGACTAACCGATCATGTCCGTTTTGATAGGTTGGATACTCATTACCATGAATTACTGGACCATGAGTGTGCAGACTTCATCACATGGGGAGCTAGGTGATTCTGTTGGACTGGTGCCATCAACGAAGGGAGACTAACGGTCGGGGTAATCCTGTTCCCGGGCTCTATCGACCCTTGAATGGGTAGCTGGCTATCTCTGTACGTATAGCCAAGATGTGGGCTTGGAGAAATAAAGCTTTCGCATCTGCTCTCTAAAGTAGTGTGTTGCTGTTGTTGGTCTGTCGCAAAGGAAGTTGAGCTTGGCAGTTGATTGCAAACTTCCACCGAAACATTAGTATCGACTGGCACGTCGACTGGCCGAAGAGGAACAAGACTACTCATAGTTGGTGAGGCGTTTGATGGTTCATGAGGCCGAGGTGCAAGTGGTAAGCACGCTGCATTCACACTGGAAGAAACTCTGCGCGTGGTTTTCTTCTAACAAAATCCGGGAGCCTCGAGTTAGCTTGATATATATTTCGCAAAGACCATATCGCAACTCCTAAATTCGGACATAAGGAAGGGCTCAGGCAGCAACGAGGGGATGAGTACTTCAGAAGGAGCTTTCGTTTTCTTCACCCTGGAGCTTTGCTGTAATTTGTAGTGCTCCTTTGGCCTCGGACATGGGGTCTGTTTACACACGGAACAAGTGACAAAGGGACGACCTTTCCGATTGATGCGGATCAGTGGCCGATCTGCTATTTATGTCAGCATGTAGCCGTACAAAAGAGAAAGAATGAAGACGAGAAGCAAGAAACACGATGCTGTACCATGGTGTTCACAAGTACTTACACGGTGCCCGCGAACGCAAGGCCCGCAAGCCCACTTCACACCGTCTACTAACATATCTGCTAGCTTTGCCGGAAGTTAATCAGATTGAAGGTTGCCTCTGATTAAAAGGAGCTAAGCTACAGTATTTATGTCAACACGAGCGGGAACGAGAGAAATACTGGCAACTGATTGACAATCCGAGGTACAGAAATTGGCATCACGACAGGCCTGAAATTGGAATAGCGAAAACCTTAACTTATTTGCTTCCTGGCTGTTAATTGGGCTTTTGCAAGGACGAAATTATCAGACTTAAACACTCTCGGCATAGGGTGGTCGAACCTGTGTTGTTCAGGGCAATATAAAGTATGCGGGATTTTCCTGCGCTACTAAGTGTTTCATATGCTGGGAATCAGCAAGAAAGTGCCTCATACATTTACACCGAAGCTCGCATCGACGCCAATGTATGAATCCACCCCATACTAGGCTTGGTGGGGCTCATATTGTGTTGGAATAAGGCCGTGATAATGAAGTGTCCTAGATCCACTTTATGATCGCCTTCCTTTGTGTCCGACAGCACTCACCTGATGTTGCATACCCTAAAGTCTAAGATGGTCTAAAATCGACAACAAGCCCTATAGCGTCTTGAACGTAGATTTCTCTATGTTGGCTTCATTTAACTACAGTTCAATGCTACGCCGTACACGGGTTTATATTCATCGCGGGTGCCTTATAACCTCCAGTACCGCGTCTGCCTTTCCACTCCATCTCACACATGTAGGAATCAATATGATGCAAATTTAATTCTTTATTCATCGGAGGTTATCTCAACTCCTGAATACCGAGGTATTTCCAAAGTATCCGTGCTAGGGGCAGACTATACATCTACAAGGCTCTAGGGATGATTGATTCTGATCAGAATTATTATGATGGTCCTTTTACCCAGCGATGTGGTGTACCATGGAGGGTGACTGTAACAACCCGGGAAGGCGGTTTATGATACTTAAATCGAGAAAGATGTCCAATTAGTGATTATCTGAGAAACCAATCTCACGTGGCTGTTCCATAGCCCTTATACCCAGACCATAAGCCAGCCCCCTCGAACAGAATACAAAGAGTGACTCATTGTGGTTATCATCCACCAATAGTGTTGGTGTTTATTTGACAGGCGAATCACGAAAGCTTGCAAAAGACATGACATAATAAAGAATATACACGGCACGCGCACTTGAGATAACGTAGAGAGGAACTTTCGGTCAGTTGGCACCAAGGCCTTTGTTGAGGGCGACATGAGCCTTGCGATGAGCTTCGCGTGCCGGAGGATCTTGTCCCTTAGGGAGAGGTTCCTCTGCACTAGGCGGGTCGACCGTGTATTTAATATGATCACCGATAATCATTGCATTCGATGCCAAATTCCCGAACAATCCACCGCTGTTATCGGCATACTTGGAATGATCCTCCAGGCCGACAGCATTCAGTAGCGCGTTATTTTGCCTTCGGTGGAGATCTACTTTGTAATATTCCGGGGTTAATGAACAATTCTAGTCTAACGGTGGGTATCTACTAACCTTGGGTAATACCACTTGTCTCCTCAATTGGTGCTGCCAATGCTAGGGTGCTCGTCACCAGAATGGTGAGTATTGATGAAATGTCGGCCCTCATGGTGAGTAGTCTCCAGGTGCTCTAACTGCAAACAAATTTGGGGTGTAATTTTTTGCAATCCGAGGGGAGAGGAAGACAGAGAATATTTATGAATAGACAATGGCCTAGATTGTATATGGTTAAATTTTCGAAGTGCAAGGGCTAGTTTATTTATGAATTGCAATCTTTCACAAGCAAGCAACGATGAGGCTTGGTAGCATCGTCCCTACGTGGGTCCATTTTTCAGTCGTTTCAGGCAAACTCTACCAGGTCCAAAAATGAGCATTTCGCCCTACCATAAACTTGGCTCGTGCTAATTTTCGAACTCACCGATTTGAAATTGTTTCTTGATTAAAATAACACCAAAAAATAATAAAGAGGGCAACAAGCTGTGCCCATGATCGTGCTACCCAATTTGGATATCTGCGCGCCACTAACTTTGGTTATTTCGCGACGACTAGCCAAAGCTTCCGTGAGGTTACATCCAACTTCGTGCGATTATTGAATGCCCCATACGTATGAAACAACACCAGAGACGGTATCAAGGCTTGATCAATTGTAGGTTACCTCGGGTTCCAGGAATGGCCACAAGGCAACTTGCAGCTTACTTTGCTTATGACTTTAACGCAACAAGATGAAAATGCAAAAGCTAGCTCTACTGTGGGGGATCTGAGTTGACACGAGGTGAGCCCCCCAGAATATTAGACAGATTAGGGTGAAAGAACAAGGGAGTTTTCGCCAGACTTCGGAGTGTAAATCCGCTGGCATCCTCTTGAGTAGAAAGAATACTTCGATTGGGGTTGCATCACAGTAAAGTACACTGCGTTAAGACGATTGATTTCCCCTGAAAAACTATACGCATCTATTTATGACTATATGTATCCAAAATAAGCTACTCTTCTCGCTATCTTGGTTTAGACCCTTTATTGTTATGTGCTCTTTTGACTTCCGATGATACCGATATTTATCTAAGGCTCCATTCCAAAAGATAGAAGCAGATTGTGTGATTTAAATCATGAAATACCCCTTCGGGAAGCCCAGCAGCTCAAATGCCTGGAAATTGAAATCGGATCCACTGATGGCTCATTAAAAGTGGTGTTTAGATTGTGCGAAGCGCATGATCTATTTTTAGCTCCCTAAACGGACGGGCGAGATACATGGGCAAACGAGCCACCAGTGACTCTTATTCACTATACCTCAGATACGCCCGACTCTTATCAGAAGCCGAGGGTCTGATGTCCAAGGAAATTTGCCAGAGCATCGCCTGGGGATAGAAGCTCAGGATACACCGATGGCGATCGCCGCGCTATGGAGTTTGTCTCCCATTATAGTGTCTCCTTATCTAAACCCTACTGCAAAGACTAAGGCTAAGCCAACACCACCTCCTTCACCTTGGGGTACCCTCGACATATACCATTTCGTAGAATAGGAAACTTCTTGTCTACTAGACCCTCAATCCCTTGGGGCATCGTTTGAGCGCTGTGGTTACCTTACACGCCGATTCCTCAAGTTAGGAAGTCAACGTCAGCAGCCCTACAAGTCCCGCACAGAAAGGTCACGGAAGCCCCAAGTTCATAACTTGATATACCCGATCTAGGCCTCATCCTAAATATCCTAGTACAGTTCCGCCAACCGAAAATGTATGTGACAATGGAGGTATTTTGCTAACAGCAGGGTCGCTTCCAATCAACACCATAATATATCACTTCAATCCTTCCTCATTTTGATCACAAAATGCTTAAACATGCGTGACACAGATTCAAACACCTGGTTGGAAAATTAAAGCCCAGATGTATCTTCTGGTGAAATTGATTTCGTCGAGACAATTTTCCTCTCTGAAGAGATTTTACAAGGGTAGTGACCTACGCGATACTATGACGTTTGGACGTCGTGAGATGGTAATAGGTACGTAGTGGCTATACACAGAGGTTACGCTATACGATTAGAGGCGGGCCTTCTTGGAGATCCAAGATAAGTTGTAATGGGAATGAGAGTCCTAGATGCTTAGTTTCCTTTCAGACATAGTTTCATACAATGTTGAATGTACAAGATAGTTCACCAACTGGGCGGAATGCAATACTTGTGCCAATGCATCTCCGTATCAGCATCCTTAAACCTCTCGATTTTGTCAACCACTCCATCTTCTCCAACCTCCCACTCACCAGCCTCCACCATCTGTGCCCAGCGTAGCAGTACTTTGTCTAACTGAACCATACCGCGATCACCGAAGCCATTGAGCCCAGACTGGTAGAGGCTCGTGTCATCCCCTTTAGGATGGGATTCGATATCGTCTATCTCTAACCCTGTTTGAGCTCCATCGCTAGTCCGAGTCCATCCATTTTTCCCCACCTTAAAAGGCAAAAGAAGATAACATGTGTTCGAAAAGGCACGGGTTGTTTTTGAATGAATGCTTTCGATATATAGCCCTGCCGGGAGCTCTGGAATACTACTAGGCGGCGGGTAGGATGGTGGAGGGGGCGGTGGCGAAAGAGGGTGAAGGTCACGGCCAACGCCTTTCTTATTATCAGTATAGAAAAGAAGTACTGGTAGTGATGTTGGATCGTCTGTTGGGTAAGAGCCGAGGTAAGGCTGGGCGGTGAACTCTGAAATAGTTGGTAGTCTGATTCCAGGTGCAATATAGCGAAAGGGTATCTTTTGTGGAGCCAGGCCCGTGAGAAAATCATGTATGAAGGTTTCTGGTGGTATATCAATTGATGTAAGCAGGTCTGGATCGGACCAAGGATTGTAGGAGTTAGTAGCTTCACGGGCTGGCTGGCGGGCCTGAATAGCATCAAGCAGCTTTCGCATAGCGGACAAGGCTTTATCTACATCGACTTTGGTATATGGATGGAGAACCCATGGCTTCATAACCCCAGGCCACCTTGGAAGGTTAGGGCCCATCAGGGTGACTTTGCCTTCGTCGATCATGTCAAGATATGCATCCAGAATGACCTCCAGTGGCTTGAATCCCCAGCCGTGAATACATATTGGAGGCTCCTCAAACATATAGCCTATGAAGGCTGCCAGAGATTTTTCCTGGTCATACCTAATATTATCACTCATTAGCTATATTGCATCTTATGAACAACAGTGCCTCGGTTCTCCTACACAATGCCCCTTTCGTCGCCCATGTTATATCCCGTGGTACAATAGAGCCACACGAATCGACCGGGGTACAATTCCTCCACCCAAGTCTCGAAGAAGACATCGGGGGTATTGAGGCCACGGATCCAGTAAAAGAGAGCAGTACGGTCCTCCAGATTCTTAGGCTTATCCTTAGGCTTGACAAATGCCAATTTTAAGAACGCAATAAGAGAAGGGTCTAAGGTTTCTGCAATCTTGTGTGATGGCGAAAAATACTCCCACCAGGTAATGTGTGGCGATGGACAAGATTCTCTCCATGACAGGTGATAGAGCTCATTATGCAATGCTGCACACCGCTCATAATCCATACGGCCTAGCTTCCGCACTGGATTAGACGGGGTGATGCGTGGTCCCATTGACATCTTCAATAACCTGATTTTAGAGATGAGTTGATAAAATGAGACAAATGATGGAAGGGGAGGCAGGCGATATATAAGCGATTATGTCCCACTTCTTGGCAAAGATCGCGCTAATCTGTGCCATGCTACATTAGAATAAATTTGTTTTACTTTTGCTATTGATTCAATGGGAACCTCCATGCATCCCGTGCCCATATCCTTCTTCCATGAATTAATAGCTCCTCTATCCTTAGCACATCGCAAAGATTGGGCGCTATAGTTGTTTTAAAATCTCTCACAGCTTAATACTGACACGAAGTATTGATAATCGGCACGTCAGCCATCGAGTATCCTCAATGTGAAGCTCCAATATACCACTCCGGTTCACTGGATAGATTCACAGCCTAACACAATCGCCAGAATAACAGGAACCCCGACCACAATACTCCTCTGTACTTCCGCAATACCCAGATACTGAGCAACATTTACCAAATTGAGTGCCAGTGCATGTCTTATTCCCGGCAAAGCTGGGCCCGCATTCGCCATTAACACTCGGACCACCATTATCATCATCACAATCTCCCGAGAAACAGACGCCAGGAGCGCAAAACTCTGACCCACTACCACAATAACCATGGATAGAACAGCACCTGTATGATTGGTTCAGTTAGCATCTAATCAAATTCGAAATAGCGGTCGTTGAGGATTAAACATAGATGCTTATAGAGGGGGTTCCTACGAGCCAAATCTTGGATTGGTACACGTCGCGTATTTCCATTCAGGACCACAGGTTCCATCTTGGGTAGCAGTGTCGCCTCCTGCATCGCACGCTCCGGAGACGCAGTTCCCTGGACTGCAGTACTCTGGGGTATTGCCACAATATCCGCCTATTGAGCAGCATCTACTCATAGAGTCGTAGCATGTCAGTGGCAATGGCCTTACGTTGTGCTCAGTCTAGCTTTCCGTATAACTCACTTTCCAAATGAGCTTCCTTCACAGGCGGTGTTCCCATGGGATGGGCCACATGTGCCATCTTCTGATATCATTGTTTTGGTAACTGGAGCAACGCAAACATCGTAATTCAGCCATAGGTTGGTACAGTTATTCCACAGCTAGAGAAAAAGACCTCAGTAAGTTTCATACATCCCTCCATATGGGCATGGATTAAACTCACGTAGTTATTCATGGTCTGGAATTCAGTGAATGTGATTCCACTGTGACGGGTTAATACGGTTAGGGATAATAGGTCACAAATAGAAAATGCTTACAAGCGAAGAGCCACCGTGTTACACTACCATTATGGTCAGGATTAGCATTTCTATGATGCTAGAGTAGGTCACTCACTTCATCCCCAGCAACAACCTTGTAATACCGGCCGCAGTCAGGAATAGTTCCAGGGCGAGTGGGCTCCGCCGGTATTGCTGAGCGCAAACAAAGTTATTTAGGCTGTACAGAGAAATAAATTGGTGGTCAGAAAAGCATTACCTGTTGTATAATATGAGCCGGCAGTAGTAGGGGCGTAGATCACCCCAGAAGCCTTGAAAAAACCACCAGGTGGACTGAAAGAAACTTATCAGGATGGCCCTTCTCTGCTAAGCAGGCGAAAAAAGTGGAGAACCCCTTACCCTTTGCAAACGCGTTGCGAGCTGTGCACCCAGCTACAAGCCCCTAGAATGTTTGGATTCCAGCTTAAGAATTGCATCTCAGATATAGGGACCTCATCAGTAGAATACCGAGCTGCTAGCTCTTCGCTTGAATGGTGTTAACAGAGAATAAAAAGTATAAAAATCATAGGCGGGGCGGTGCCTCTAGCATTCTTTGGCTTACCAGGTTGTTTTACCCCAAATAGTGTCGATTTCACAGGGTTTCGGCAAGCATAACGGGGAATTAAACTGACACTGTTGATTCTGTGTAGCTTCTATGACTGTCCCTGTACTCACATTGTATTTGTCGGATATTTCTCGGCAACCCATCCAGGATTCTGATGGTTCAATCAACTGCCCAGGGCAGCTCGTGGGTGATTGAAGAGGGGTTCCGGTGGAAGTAACTGGCATGGTGCGAGTTGAAGCAAACAAGGTAGTTTCGTAAGTCGTCACAGGGAGCTTGGTAGAGCAATACTCCTGTATTGTGGAGTATTGTTCAAGAAGGTAGTCTGTATGCTCGCCGGATGGGAGTAGGGCCGACATAAGTCGCTGTCTCCACATTTTGATGAAGCATTCGCTGCATAGCTAGACGATACCTTGTCAGGTTTATCATCAAAGTATTAATAACAGTAACATACTAGGTCTTTGTCGTAAAGCTTGGTCACATCCATCATATCCTTTGTCATCTGCGTTGTAGAGAAGTCCGGGTCTAAGCATTCTGGGGGTTCATCACCCTCATACTCATAGTAACACACTTCGGGATCCCATCTAGGTAATGTTAGCTGCCAATTGAGATATATATAGCTCAGCTGGTGCTTTTCCTACCGCATATAGTCACTACCCTGCCAGCCCTGCGAATTCACGAAGCACCAATTCGATGAGCTACATGTAGGTGTGTTAATATCTCTTACCAAGCATGTTTGACATCGCCGTTAATGAAGTATCCCCTCACCTATCCTGTAAACATACTAGGTCGTGTCCTTCCTTCCATGCCGTTGGAACAGTTTTCGCAAGCATGTAGACATCCCCGACAAACACCGTCTGGCGATCACAATCACGGTCTACAGCATTCAACCAAGACGATAGGGATGTGGCACATTCCTGGGTACACAACTTTGTTGTATTCTCCGTAGTCCAATCTAGATCCGGATTAGATCACCCATGATAATACTTTCACCACAATACCGGTGAAGGAGAAAGAAACTTGCAGTATTGGTCGGGGCTCGAGGCCGCCATGCTTCCTATCGTTTCGTCGCATAGGACTGTGCTGTTTCTAGAGACAGATGAGCTATGCGACGAGGTTTAAAGGTTTAGGATCACGTACAACGACTGAAGGCATTGTTCAGAAAGCTTGAACTCTTTCTTCAAAAGCTGCTCCTCCAATCCAGCATATACGTTGAAGGACCCTTTCACGACATGCAGCAGACTTAGATAAACGAACCATATTCCTGTGATTCCGGCAGCCTTGTCCTGATATACCATAGTGCAACGAGGGGGGTTTGTTGTGTTCTACTCCTTGGGCTTGCACTCATGCAATAACAGGGGACTTCCTGAGAGCAAAGATAGCAGAATAAACGGGGGTTACAGAGGTAAAATGAACACGTTCCTCGGTGTTTCGTGCAACGGATCGTCACTCAATGGTTTGACTTCCAGAATTTACGTAAAGCTGCATCTTCTGACAAGAACATTTGTTACTTCCCTCATACGATATTGACATCTAGACCTATAAATTTCCAAGTTTGTCACCTTGCTCCAAGGCCCCCAATCACTAGTTAATGGGGGTAGGGGCCGATAGTTGCAAGGGCCCCATTGTTGCAGCGCGACTCGCTACCCAAGACTGCATATGGTGAAGCTAGTATCTACGCTAAATTATCTACTAAGGATCTGGCCAGTGTTAAAGACGGGGGATTCCTACTGGTAAGTTGATTTTGGCCACTGTGTGAACTATACGATTCCGAATATCTACTCTATCTAATTATTTCGACTGCTGAGAATCGTCTTTGCTCTCTTTTTCTCTTTCTGACTTATTGAACGGATCCTTGCTTAGTATCTGGCTAGTTCCTCTTAGACTAGTCTAGTAGCTGCCACAGTCCCATCCAATACGCGATGTAACGATACAGAATCTTGGCACCGGAACGAGGCGGACTTAATGCATCCTGGCTGCTAGTGCAAGTTCTCAATGTAGTATCATGTTGCTTTAATCCGCCGCACACTATAGGAAATGTCTTATGGCACGGTTCGTTGGGGCTTGAAGAGTTAGCTGGCTCAATGTGAAGGCGTATAAATATACTTCATCCTCGTGGAATGAAACGTTAACCTTCCCTTTGTATCACTGTGCATAAAATATGCACTCCCTCGCCATTAGATCCCTCGTCGCAGGGCTTCTGGTATCACCATTCCTACTGACAATAGCAGTAGAACCACAGAATGCAAGTTCTCTTTATCCAGAGCTTTACGCAGTACACTCCGATTCAACACCCGTCTTCCAGAACATCACCGGAAAGACTGCCAATCCATTGGTCCGCGTTCTCCAAGGCGCCGGAGTCGGCAGAGTTCTTAAAAAGCGAGCCAATGGACTCCCAATTGGAACATGTGCTCCGGGTACACCGTGCTCGAATGGAGCATGTTGTAGCAAGGTAGCTATATCTCCTCATCTATGTCTCCCCTTTCACTACAATATGCACTTGATAAACTGACAAATCCGTTTCCATTAGACAGGAGTATGTGGATTCTCTCCGGATCAGTGTGGACAGGATAACTGCATTTCAAACTGCGACGCGAAAGCAGAGTGCGGCCAATATGCGGCTGCAGGACATGCCACTTGTCCAATCAACGTCTGCTGTTCTAAATTCGGCTTCTGTGGGACAACAGAGGTATGTATATACACACGAGTGGAAGAAAAAGGCAACTTGCGCTCACAATGCCATTGTTAAGGAATTTTGCGGCACTGGCTGCCAGTCAGGGTTTGGTGGATGCGGCCCTGCGGTCAAGCCCTCCTGTGGTGGACAGAGTGCGACGCAGCGGACAATCGGTTACTATGAGGGCTGGTAGGTTGGCTATTTAGAACCCTCATTATTCCAGAGGATACTAACATTGTTTTTCTGTACAGGGCAGCCACACGAGTTTGCGACAAACGGTTCCCATCTGATCTCGATGTCAGTGGTTTGACGCATATAAATTTTGGTATCCCCTATCAACTCCTTTCAGAGACGTATGGATGGCTCTAATAACTGCTGCATAGCATTCGCCTACTTCCATCCTAGTAACTTTGAGATTTTGCCTATGAGTGAGGAGGATGTTGCGTTATACCCCAAGTTCACAGCCCTGAAGGAAAGAAAGCGGTACGTGCATATCTAGCCAACGCCCAACCCCAGTCCCTCTGCACCTTTATCCCTTTGCACTCGCCAATACTACAATGTGCTTAATACTGTTTAGCTCTCTGAAAGCATGGATTTCGATCGGTGGTTGGGCCTTTAATGTACGTCTGTTACTAGCAGATCTTCGAATCATAAGATGTGATCCAGATTGACACTCCCAGGACGCAACTAACGCCCCTAATACTCAAACTGCATTCAGTGATATGGCAGGAAGTGCTGCCGGCCGCCAGAAGTTTGCACAATCCTTGATTAATTTTATGGCCACATGGGGTTTCGACGGGGTTGACCTAGACTGGGAGGTACGCTTTCGCATCTTCGAGTGAAATAGCTTCCTCTGCTAACTCTGTATACTCAGTATCCGGGAGCTGATGACCGTGGTGGAAATACAGCCGATACAGCAAACTTTGTCCTTCTCTTGAAAGATCTCAGGGATGCGTTTGGAGGTCAATATGGGCTGAGTGTCACCTTGCCGGCCTCATACTGGTATTTGCGATGGTTTGACCTTCCATCGATGCAAAACTATCTTGACTTCTTTAATATCATGACATATGATATTCACGGAGTGTGGGACTCAAATAACAAGAATACAGGACCATATGTTCGTCCCCATACAAACCTGACTGAGATACATCTTGGCCTCGACCTCTTATGGAGAAACAACGTTGACCCTAGCATGGTCAACATGGGGATCGGGTGGTACGGACGGTCATTTACTCTACAAGACCCGCAATGCAATAAGCCTGGGTGTATATTCTCATATGGCGGAAAGGCTGGAGAATGCACCAAGTCATCTGGTACCCTGTCAAATGCGGAAATTCAGCGCATTATTAGCAAGCACAATATTGTGCCTACGGTGGATCAAGACGCCGGGGTGAAGTGGATCACATTTGATAATGACCAATGGGTGTCATATGACGATGGTGAGACGATGCAAATTAAGATGAACGCTGCAAATCGGCTATGTCTGGGTGGAACTTTAATATGGTCCATTGATCAGGATAGTTCGACTCATTCTAGCAGTAACGACCTTGCTGGTCTAGGCCTAGCAAATGGCATTTCTGCTGAGGAAGCAGCATTAGCGAAAGAAATTTGGAAACAGGCAGATAGAACTGCCACTGTCCGTAATACATGTCATTGGTCAGCTTGTGGCGAGGGCTGTGGACCTGGATACTTTGCGGAAACATATGCCAAAGGTCAGTCTGTGGGTATCCGACGAGAAACGGCATGCCCTGGGGATGAAGTGAAAACATTATGCTGCGCTACAGGGACAAAGATTGGCACTTGTGCCTGGCACGGATGGAGAGGCGTCGGTATGCCCTGTGTCTCCAATTACTGTCCCAAAAGCATGGAAGTGATTGCGGTAAATAGTAAGTTAACCATGCGCCACTATTCTTGACTGGCCTCGCCTTCATATATGCTGACGCCGTGAAACAGCAAACTCGTACCAAGATAGGTCCGATGAGGGAACAATTTTGGACTTAACATGTAATGGTTTGTTGCCATCCCATTTCTTCTTTTTGTGTAATGCGGATTTGCTGGATGCTTACATTACACGACAGGTGGTACACAGTCATACTGTTGTTCTGGCTTTGTCTCGTCCCCTTATTTGGACCTGAGAGGCCAAAAGTCAATTTCAAGAAAGTCCATTAAAAGCCAGACTGACCCAACGTGTTCCAAAAGCCTTAGTACACTTGGTGTACTTTTAGGTATGAAGGTTGTTGTATAGACGAGCGGTACAGCTTTAGGGCACTAATAGCCTGGTGTAGGTGGACTGGGGGCGATCCCCGGGATGATGGCCGGAAATCTTGTGGGTTCCATTATTGGAAATATATGTCCAAAGTCAGACAGTACTGGTGCATCTGAAGAGTATGCCGGAATGATCGCGAATACAATCGGACAAGGAGCACTCGGACCAAACGGGCGTCGTACAGGAAAAGTCCCAAATCTCGAAATTAATATCAACCCTAAGAAACCACCACAGGGGAAGCCTCGCCAACGACTGCCTATGCGTGGGCGATATACAATGACTCAATACAAGAAAAAGGATAAAGACTGTTCCGTCACTTACACTTGTGAATATGGGCATGGCTTTGATGAGGTAATTAACTCACTCAACAGAATTTATGCGTGAACAACAGTCTTACAACCCCACGCGAATAGGTATGCGACAATCAGCGCTGGGCAATCGATAAGGGCCTTGGTGGAAAGACAGTCTATCATAAGCACATGGGCAAAAGGCCCGGAAGGACAGACAAAGACAATTGGTCCAAATTGGACAGACTACAGGAATATTATACGCTGGCTAAAGACAACCCTGACCCCAATAGTCGTGAGCGCTGTGAGCTGTAAGTACAATATGCCAAGGTCATTCCCCTCAGAAACAAAAATTTGCTGAATAGGCAATGCTAGTGACGAGTTTCCCATGGCAGCTCTTGAAGAAGGCATTAACGGCCAATACCAAGTAGTACGATTGATAAATGGCAATGCAAATGGAAATCAAGGTTAGTCTATTCGTCTCAGTCCATTATATAGCTAATTGACGTGTCACAACACAGGCCACGATTGGAATATGTGGGTATCGGCCATATATAGACCTTGCCTTCGTCTTCGCGAAGGTTTGGGCTTGCCACCACCACCAGTCACCTGGGCATTTGGCGCATTCCCTGAAGGAGACGATCGCGCCTCGGGGGTTGGGGGGCACTTCATTAAGGCTTATGGCGTATGTCTCCGTACCATCTATTGTCTTCGGATTGGACTTCTACTAATATCGGGTGCTCTTTCTCTCCCTTGGTAGTTTGACTCACAAACTAGAGAAAGCCTGTGCTGGGGTACGTTGAACTCTCTACCCTATCTCAAATCACCTCTGCGGTCCCAATTACCTTGCACAAAACAACTCTGATTTGTATGAAATATGCCAGCTACCTACACATACGCAATAAACGATGCCACATACACCTCGACTGTTTCCGACCAAGGGTTCCGCGCCAAGCTTGATGACCCGTAAGTCACCTACTTAAGCACACATCATGCCCTCATAAGCTAACGCTGAATTCTACTTAGCATGTTCAAAGCTCCATATAACTGGCCTACGTTCAATCACTATAACAAACCCCCGTCATCACCCGATAACCTTCCAAAAGACGTATTTGACTCTCAATGGTGGAAAAGAGAGGTTGCGCGAGGTGTCCTTCAGAAGGATCTACCTATATCAGCCATTTACGAAGCCGAGAAGATATCCATGGCTCTAGATGCCCAAGCTAAGGCCCGAACCCCAACCCCAACTCCAGTTCTGGTCGACCTTGCCTACAGCAATGACGTGGAAAGTCAAAGGCCTGCTTTGAACAATATGCCGGTTGAGACAGGTACTGTGGATATGACTGCAAATCAGGAAAGGCGAAAGCGTCATCTGAGGAGACATCAGATGGGGTATAAGCATAATCCATAGATTCATCGTGATGGATAGCATGATGTAGTTTTCGCCTTTCCACTTCGCACATTAGGCAACATGGGGTTCTGTTGTAATGGAACCTGATTTCATACGGGTAGATGCAATGTGACAGGGTGATATATTTCGTTGAGTAACTATGGTTGGAGCAAGGCTGATCATTATGATGCTATATCAATCAGTAAAAATTAAATCGTATCAATTCTACAATGACCTCTGACTACGTCTTTGTTTCGCGTTCAACTTCCCTTGTCTTTCCTTATCAAGACCTAACGTAGTGCTACACAAGCACTATGTACATGAGAACGACATCGAGCTTCCTCAGGAATTTATGTATGTATATATAATAGGTATAAAAGTCTTCGGGGGGGGGGGTTGGATATAGATATAATTTGCTAATATATAATCCGTCGGTATTGGTAAAGTTGGTATTTGGACCTTCTATCTGGTCCGCCGTACGCTAGTGTGAGTCCTATTATATCATGTCATGAATACGGCTGACTCCTATTAAATGCCGAACGTCTGATCTCTGAGGAAATTGGCCATAGCATCGTTAAGTGGGGGATAGAAGCTTGTGATATACCTTATAGCGGCGGTATACTATATAAGTGACCCCAGGGCAGTCTGGATCGTTGATCCAGAAGGATCTGACCTTTTAAGTCTTCTGGGGTACGGTGCCTCTTACATACCGATAGGGATTGTCTCGGAAGTATAGCATCTCTGTGTCCATCCTATCTACTTCTTCCTACTCCGGAAGCTACGGTCAAACCAACACCATGCCCCTCCAGATTCTATACGGAGAACCACCTCCTCCCCTACCTTGGGGTTCCCCCCCTCACTGGACATATACCTAATCTCGGAAGAGAAAACTCCTTGCCCATTGGAGAACTCACGGCCCCTTGAGACACCCTTGAAGCGCCATAATTGTCTCCTGCATCAATTGTTAAACTAGGTGTTCCGGGGCCGCCATATGCTCGCATAGCCTTTCCTGCTCGATTGAAGATGTATACTCGAGATTTGATCTTGTAGGTATTAATCTCTGCATATATTTCAATCAAGGCGAGATGGCCGAGCGGTCTAAGGCGGTTAGTATCACTATATCTTTACTCTCTTATCAAACATTTAACTAATAATCTCTCAGCTGGAGTAAGGTTCCAGTCTCGAAAGGGGCGTGGGTTCAAATCCCACTCTCGTCATCATCTTTTTTTTCCTTTTTTTTCTTTGCTTGCAATTGCTTCTTGCTGCTGTTAGCGTTTAGCATCTCATATCTTTTATTTTCCGGTTTTGCATTTGCACCTACCGTGGTATAAATTTATGTCTTCGACTACAACGGTACTCTATATGGACTAACCACAGCATGAAATTTGCAGGCACTTCACCACTTCATGGAATACAGTATTGGGTACGACTTTTAAATCACAATACAGAAATATATTGTCCCCAGTATGGATATCATGCATACCCAAGGCTCACTATGGTGTATCCTAAGTACGGAACACAGCATGGGTCAGATATCCAACTCGTTATTCCCGGCATATCGCCCCTATAGCTCGGTTAATAGCCTTCACCACGCAAACAACCTCTTCTATGGATGAAGTAATCACATGTCCCTTTTCATGGACATATATAGATAATCTTTCTGGGTTAAAAAACTCCGTGGTCCGCTGTGCTAATGATTTCAATGGATCCAGCAAGCCCCATATGTGCACGCTTGGGACGTCCAACCGCAGACCAAGATGACTCGGATTCAATCCCACCGTGCTGCCCTTTTCTAGCATCGTGTAATCATAGACATGGCTGGCTCCAAACAGGATCACAACTTGAACCGGTAGCCTGGCTATTTCTCCCATTTCGAGCGCCTCCTGTTTATGCTTCAGCCATGTGATTGTCAAGCACGCACCCAGGCTAAAACCAATCATGCCATCGAAAGGGCTCTCATCTTCGAAGAATCGGTCCAGGTCGTGGATTGCGCGCAAGCATGAGTCTGCCTGATAAGGATCACAGCAAGTGAAAGTCGCTTCATCTGAATGAACTGCATCTTGGTTCGCTGTACCATGGTTAGAACAGGGATGTTCCAAGATTTTACACACAGCATACATGCTTTCCAAGGGATGGCTCCTTCCACAAACTCGTACGTGTGCTGATCGGAAAGTTCGTACCGGATAGCTGCTGCACTAGTCATTAGCCACCTATGCAGATATGGGCACTAGTCACCCTCCTCATCAGGCTTACCTGTTTGGTGCTGCAATATCTGGAGTTCGAACGCCAAAGGCTTTATTAGATCATATGCTAGATACGGGTGTACAGGACATCCTACCTGCGCATGATCTCCCACACCGTGGAGGCTACAGTCGCTTTAGCAGTACCCAGTACGGCGAAGGCAACGTGATATACACATCAGAGGAAGCGCATGATTCCCTGAAAGCTCTCCCAAATAGCAACGCACCACGTCAGAGAAACAATATTGCAATAAGGGTGACAGAGGCAAGTCCCAGAGGCAGGATATTTCCAAATCCCTTCGTTCTATACTTCCCCTGGGTATATAAATACATACCCTCATGCCGCTGAGCAACGCTTGTCATTCATAGAATCCCTGCTTTCTACATGTAGACTTTTTATAATATCGTTAAGCTCAGGACTGGCGCAAGCGCTGCAAGAATATGCAAAAGAATGGTTTTGGAATGGATGTTGCGTCATATACAGGCAAAAAGCGCTCACCAAGCAGTCGACAAGGCAAAGCCACGGCTGTTACTTGTTTTGTGGTTGCACCACGTATGCGTACAGCAATCTTGATGAGTTAATTTATTGTTGAAATACTCGTTTCTATCATGGAATCAACAGCAATTTGGTGACGAACTGGCATGAGTGGAAACAAGAATCGAATGTATTAAAACTTTAGCAACGCCGAGTGGAAGAGGAGACCCAACGTATACAGTGTATGAAAGAGATTCTAAGCGTCCTGCTACAAGACACAAATATCTCTATCAATAAATATAGGAAGGCATCGGATACACGGAATCAACACACTACCATCATTTGAACGATACTGCAGCAATGAATCCTTCTCTGGAACCGCTAGCTATAACTGGGATATCTCTAAAATTCCCAGGAGATGCCGTATCTGCTGAATCATTCTGGAAATTGATCACAGAAGGCCGCTTGACAATGAGAGACTATCCACCCGATCGATCAAACATTGATGCATTTTACCATGCAGATCACGGTCGTCTTGATCAGATTTCTGCGTGTGGCGCTAACTTCTTGAGCCAAGATATCAGCCGATTTGACACTTCTTTTTCTCAATCAATGCGGCTGAGGCAGAGGCAATGGATCCCCAGCAGCGTCTAATTTTGGAGACTGTCTATCACGCTTTCGAGAATGCAGGGATGACGCTTGATCAGGCTTCAGGCTCTAAGACCTGCGTGTACGCTGGGTCATTTGGCCACGACTATTCAACAATGCAAGTCAAGGATCCCATAGACCTACCTAAGTTTTCCGCCACGGGGACTGGGATGACTATACTATCTAATAGAGTGAGCTGGTTCCTTAATCTGACTGGGCCGAGTGCTACTATAGACACAGCATGCTCTAGCAGTCTGATGGCCGTCGATCTTGCGTGCCAATCGATTTGGAGCGGGGACTCCTCCATGGTATGTCTGTTTGCACTTACAGGATAATTCTCCATTGACTATTCTCGTAGGGTGTGGCTATTGGCAGCAATGTGATAATCGGACTTGACACTAGCCTACCGTTGGATAACCTCGGTCTATTGTCTAGTGACAGCCGGTCATACAGTTTTGATCAGCGAGGCAATGGCTATGCCCGTGGCGAGGGGGTTGGTGTCCTGGTACTTCGCCCTCTCAAAGATGCCATCGATCATAATGACACTAACAGAGCAGTGATCCGCTCATCAGGATCGAATCAAGATGGACGAACTCAAGGAATAACACATCCTAGCATGGACATACAGCAGAAGCTCATTCTAGACACGTATAAGAAAGCCAACCTTGATTTGTCTCTAACAAGCTATGTCGAGGCTCATGGAACAGGTATGCTGGGCCTATGACTCGTATCCCACACTTGTCGCATTACATCGCTTAATCACCCGATGGTAAAGCTTAGAGGCTCAATATTCGAACAGGAACTGCCGTGGGAGATCTCATTGAAGCACAGGCAATTGGATCTGTTTTCCGACACCATAGAACATCGATGATCCCATATACATGTGTGTCTTTTTTATTAATATCAATACTGCATACTGATAGAGAAAGTAAAGAGGATCTGTGAAATCCACAATCGGTCACCCAGAGGGTGCAAGTGGCATTGCGGGTGTCATTAAAACGGTGATTGCTCTCGAAAAAGGAATAATCCCCCCAAACAGCGATTTTCAGCAATTGAATCCTAGGAACGACGATGTCTATCTCCGTATCAAGGTGGCAGACAAACAGATTCCCTGGCCTACAGACGGCTTGCGGTGAGCCTCTGTAAGTTCGTTTGGGTTTGGAGGATCAAACAGTCACATAGTGCTGGATGATGCCTATCACTCTTTGCAGGCTAGTCATGCGAAAGCAAACCATAATACAACCGTGTACGAGTCGAATGGTTTATCAAAACAAGGAATATCTTCACCTATGCTGCTCGTTCTATCTTCCACTGATGAGGATGGCTTTTCGCGCCTCAAGGATGCCTTGGGACCATTTTTCTCTTCTCTTAACACACCTATCACGGAGAAGCAACACTTGCTTAATAATCTCGCGTACACTTTGTCTCTTCGTCGAAGTCATCTTTCATGGAGAACATTTGCCGTTGTTTATCCTGATGATGACTGGTCACATCTGATTGACAATCTTGGCGCACCTCAGCACACTATAAATTCCCCTAATTTAGCATTCATATTTTCTGGAGTACGGAAAATCCCTCTCTCAAGTTATACCTAACTGACATCTGACAAATTTTAGAAAGGGGCACAGTGGTATGCTATGGGTCGGGAGCTTCTTGACGCTTACCTTGTATTTCGCGAGAGTATCCGGGCAGCTGGGGCTTATATACAGACCTTCGGTTGTCAGTGGGACCTAATAGGTAAGAATGACACTACTACCCAGTAATAGGATGCAATGGCTTACATATCGCAGACGAGCTACGCAAGGGAGAGGCAGAGTCTAATGTCAACAAAACAGAGTACAGCCAAATTGTCTGCACGGCTCTACAGATCGCCCTTGTTGATCTCTTACATCATGTAGGGATAGTTCCTGAGGCTGTAGTGGGACACTCGTCAGGTGAAATTGCCGCGGCGTATGATATTATATTTGATCCTGTTTTATGGCCAGGTGTCTAACATTTTATTCAGATACTGTGCCCATGCCATAACCCGAGAGTCTGCATGGAAGATTGCCTTTTACCGCGGATTATGGACCAGCAAACTGGAAAGGTTCAGCAGTATCAATGGCGCAATGCTTGCTGTTACTCTGTCGCCACAGGCCATCGCACCATTTTTCAAAAGAACGTCTACCCACTACTCTGCTTTAAGGCTAACTGTTGCATGTATAAATAGCCCCCACAGTGTAACGGTATCTGGGGAACAGCAGCAAATTGACACGCTGAAAGAGTACCTTGACAAGTAGCAGATATTTGCAGAAGGTTGAAGGTTAGAGTGGCTTACCATTCCTTCCAAATGAATGAGATTGAGACACAGTACCACCAGGCCATGGGTCTGGTAGAAGGAACAGACCATAGAGGCAAACGTCCAAACATTCTCTCTTCTGTGACTGGGACCTGGATCTCACATAGTGAGATGCGGAGTGCCTCATATTGGGTGCAGAATTTGGTTTCAACTGTCAACTTTTGTGATGCTTTGAGTACATTCTGCTCAGATACCACTGATGTGGCTGTTAAAAAGCTGGATGGCAGTCACCGAAACGCATTAAGAATGCGCCATCTGCTTGATGTTGGACCGCACTCAGTTTTACAGGGGCCCGTTAAGAATATCCAAAAGGGAATCAGGGGATCCGCAGCCACATACCACCCACTACTAGTGAGGGGGAAATCGGCCGTGGAAACCTTTCTACAAGCTGTCGGTCACTTATATGCTTCTGGGTACCCGACTATCATGTCTCGCGTGAACCCATGCTCCTCAAAGCAGGAAAAGCCAATGTGCTTACCCTCTCTACCCGAGTATCCCTTCAATCATAGTAGGTCCTATTGGCATGAAAGTCAAATCAGCAGAAACCAGCGACTTCCAAAGGTTAACAAAAACGACCTTCTTGGCATGCCTGAATCGAATTGGAACCCCTTGGAGCCACGCTGGCGGCATATAATTCGGGCTTCTGATCTGCCATGGATCAAGGATCACCAGGTTTGAAGATTGTATAATACCAGTATTGAATGGATAGCTGACAACGAAAACTAGGTTTCAGGCACAGTCATATATCCTGCAGCCGGCATGCTTGTCATGGCGATAGAGGCTGTCAAGCAGCTTGCAAGTCGCGAAAGGGTGATCTCCCGGTTCAAGTTTGAAGATACAGCAGTTCTTGCCACCATCCGGATTCCTCCGGGGGATGGTGGAGTTGAGACGGCCTTTTACATGCGACCACAGGAAGCCATAGAGACCAAATCTTCCCAATTATTTTCCTTCACATTGTGCACATATGTGAATGAAATTTGGCTGGAGAATTGCCACGGGCGCATCCATATTATGTACAAGCCCGTTGAACCGGATCCAGTCAATGGGAACAAGGTGGAGCGGGAGGATCTTGCCGATTCGCTAAGTTGTTTTTCAAAGGCACGAGAGAGGTGCACTTCACTCGTTTACCGCGACGTGATATACCATCATCTGGCGAAATGTGGCTATGAATTCGGCAAGGCTTTCAGGCAGATACACACCCTGGCCACGGGTGGAAAAAGCGAACACGAAGTCGTTGGAGATATGAACAACTTCCAAGTATCTACGCAATATATAATTCACACTACTACTCTCGGTGGGATTCTCCAGACGATATCATGGTCTATGACGAAAGGAGGCACAATAACAGTTCCTGGCGTTGTGCAAACATACATCGGGTGTATGTGGGTGGCTGGAGAGAGTTCCGCATGCAACATCCTCAAGACCCACACAGTGACGGAGACTTCGGCAAATGGCACATTGTTGACATCAATAAAGGTATTTGACCAGGATCTCCGCGAGGTCATAGTGTCTATCGAAGGACTAAAATCCACCGCCACAACTTCAAAAAGCTATGCAGAGAGCACGAATGCTGTAGATGACCAGCTGTGTCATTATTTTGAGTGGAAGCCTGATATAAACCTTCTGAGTAACGAGGAAATCCACGCCTTGTGCCAAACGGCATATCCGAATTTGTCCATACCCAAGGACTTCCTCGTTGAACTTGACTTCCTAGTGATGTTTCGAACCATGGAAACGTTGCCGGTCATATCAGAACGCGATATCAAACCCCAAAAAACCGCACCTCAGGAAGTATATTGACTGGATGACGCACCACAAGGGACGACTCCTGAAGGGAGAGCTTATATTCTCTACGGAGCCATGGAAGAGTCGATTTAGCGATTCAAAATATATCCAAGGGGTTGAGTCACGGGTGATGAGTAAGAGTAAGCAGGGCAAGCTGCTTGTAAAGGTGGCACGACACTTGTTGGAGTTCTTGAACAATGAGCTGGACCCATTGGCATTATTTTACCAGGATGACATGGCCAAAGGCTATTATGCTGAACTGGTGAGACTGGTCGTATCCATTGGCTTGCATCGTTCTAATGCTTATTTCATGTTGCTTTAGTTGGAATATTCGCACTGCTTCAGGTACTTGGAGAAGTATGTTGATCTGCTAGCCCATTCCAATCCGCAGATGAATATCCTTGAGGTTCGCGCTGGGACAGGATGTGCGACCGCGGCCTTATTACGTATTCTCAGAAACGACAATGAGCAGAAGCCAATGAACCCTAAATACGCACATTGGGAGTATACGGATATATCACGCTTGTTCTTGGGTGACGCTGCGAAACATTTCGCCTCTGAAGGAAGTCGAATGGCGTTCAAATTGCTACACATTGAGGAGGATCTGGCAGATCAAGGCTTTGAATATGCAACATATGACCTTCTTCTTGCTTGTATGGTACGGGCTCGCCTCACATTGAATATATTCCTTGGCCAGCCACTAATTTTCGACCTACCCAGGTATTCCATGCTACTTCAGATCTGACCAGGACATTGACTCATGCTCGAAAACTGTTGAAACCGTAAGGAAAATAATCAACCTTTCCAGATTCATGTTTCGCTAATCGCATAAAGCGGTGGGAAATTGATACTAGTCGAGCTGATGAATGCCTGCGCCATTCGCTCTGCTGCAGCTTTTGGCCTTCTCGATGGATGGTGGTTTAGTTAGTAATTTGATGCACTGCTTGCGTTGTTGATCTACTAACATGAACAGATTCGGAGCCATACCGATCTCTTGGTCCATCTGCAGACGAATCCCAGTGGAACAGTCTACTGTTATCCACTGGTTATGCCGGTTGCGAGATCTTTTCCCCAGACTATGATGATCAGACATGTCATGAGATTGCAGTCATTATCTCTACAGCCACACAAAGCACATCTCAATCAGCCTCTGATCAACCCATTGACATTGTGTATGAACCCAATGATCGTGCGCAGCTAGGCCTAGGACGAGCCCTTGCCCGTCATTACGCAACCCAAACCCAGTCCGTCAGGTTAATCCAAACCAGGATGCAATCCCCTCATCTAAAGTGACACTGCAGGTCTTCCTCTTGGAGTACCAAAAGCCGTTGCTGTATGATATTAGGGAGGGATTGTACAATAGGCTTCAAGCTCTTCTACTTTCGACTGACCCTATACTATGGGTAACTAGCGGAGGTGGGAAACTGTGCTCACAGCCGAAGTCCCACCTGATTGATGGGCTATTTAGAGTACTGCCAGAGGAAGACAGAAACAGGTCTCGCTACGTCCTTGCACTTGATCCTATGGAAAATCCGGAGGTCCCTCACTATGAGGCCATCGCTAAGCTTACCGAACGGATTTTGAGTGCCACCGAGGTTATTGATACAGAGTATATTGAGTCTAACGGGCTTTTGCATATTCCCCGATTAACTGTTGGTCCTGTTCTGAACAAAGCTGTCTCCGACAGGGAACGAGTAGATGCAGAAACGAAGCAGAAATTTGGTTCCGGTCCACCACTCAAGCTGGACGTATCCTCACCCTGCATGTCAAATGGGTTCAAATTTATTGAGGACTGTTCTGCACAACGGCCCCTCAGACCAAACGATATCGAGATCCAAAACAGATCGGTTAGAATCAACTTTCGTGATTTACTGGTGTCACTAGGCCAACTCGAGTCCAACCAGATGGGCCTGGAATGTGCTGGTGTTGTCGTCCGTGTCGGGAACTCATGTAGAAGGATCAAGGTTGGGGATCGCGTTGTTGCGCTGCATTCCTCTGCTTTTTCTACCCTCGTACGCATCCCAGAGAGAGGCCCGGTGGCAGTTATTCCCACAGGCATGTCATACGCAGATGCAGCTTCCATTCCAGTCAGCTTTGTTACATCCTACATTACACTGAGACAGGCCGCCTCCCTGCAGAGCGGAGAGTCGATACTAATCCACTCAGGGGCTGGCGGTACTGGGCAGGCGGCTATTCACATTGCACAATACCTCGGTGCAGAGATATATACGACTGTCTGGTCGGAAGCTAAAAAGCAACTCCTTATCGACACGTACGGCATTCCTGAGAACCACATATTCTCCAGTCGGTCGACAGGCTTTGCGAAAGCGGTAATGTGAAGAACCGCTGGAAAAGGCGTTGATGTGGTAATTAATTCTCTATCCGGTGATGCAATGCTGGCTTCCTGGGAGTGCATCGCAGCATACGGTCGCTTTATTGAAACTGGAAAGCGCGATATCCTGTCGAATAACAGCCTGCCCCTGGGCATGTTCGCTCGGAATACCACGTTCAGGGGGTTCGATTTAATGGGGATGATGATGGACCGCCCCGACATCTGTTTATCGGCTCTGGAAGACATACTGTCGCTGATGTCAAAGGGTATTTTGCGACCTGTGCAACCACTTACAAGCTATGGGATTGGTGAAATTGAGGCTGCCGTCAGATTCATGCAGACAGGGAAACATCAGGGAAAGCTGGTACTCGAAATTCAAATGGATGACATGGTCATGGTATGTACAGCATTTCAAACGGGTCAATAGCTGCTAAAGTCGCACGATAGACTGTTTTGGATAGAAAGCCTAACTTCACCTGTGACGGTAGCGCAACATATGTCATTGCGGGTGGTCTCGGTGGTATTGGCCAAAGCATCGCAGCCTGGCTTGTAGATCGCGGCGTCCGAAACCTCCTCCTGTTCTCACGGTCGGGGGCCGAAAGAACCGAATCGATAAAATTTATCAACTATTTACACTCAAAGGGTGCTAGGGTTATTGCTCCAGTTTGTGATATATCGAATGAAAGTGCCTTGAGTAGAGTGCTTGAGGAATGGCAGTCTCAACTACCTCCTATTAAGGGCTGTATCCAGGCTGCCATGACATTACAGGTTCGTCAATGTAACCCTATCTATGTTCCTATTCTTGCTAACACGAGCTAAGACTGCACTTTTGAGGATACGTCATACAAAGACTGGGAGACAGCAGTCAAGCCGAAGGTTCAGGGCTCATGGAATCTTCACTGTCTCTTGCCCAAGGGAATGGAGTTCTTCATTCTACTCTCGTCTCAAACAGGCATCGTTGGCGCTCATGGTCAGGCTAACTATGCCGCGGGCGATACATTTCAGGATGCCCTCGCGCGGTACCGAGTGAACCAGGGCGAAAGGGCTGCATCACTAGACCTAGGTCGCATCACTTATACTGGGGCTGTGGCAAGCAATCAGAAGCTTTTGCAACGATGCCAATCAAACTCAGTACGTGTACCCGTGACAGAGGCTGAGCTTAAAGGCTTGATCGACTGCTACAGTAGCCCTTTGCACGGTTATGAGCTAGACTGTCAACCAATAATCGGAGTGTATCCCAGAGTCCGAGAAAGAGGCTCCGGGACACCCACATGGCTAGAGAAACCACTTTTCAAGTGCATGACACTGGACAATGCATAGTCACAAGACCTGAACAGTCGAGGACAGAATTTCCAGGTTGCAGCAGCCATTAGAAATGCCCAGTCTTTGCCAGCCGGTAGTCAGGCCGTAACAAGGGCTCTAACTGCTAAACTATCCCACGCGTTGGCGTTGGACGAAAAGGAGATTAATCCAGATAAACACCTAAGCAAATATGGTGTAGACTCGCTCGTCGCTGTAGAGCTTCGTACGTGGTTTGCTGGGGAGCTGAAAGCCAATATTGCTATCTTTGATTTCATTGGCAGTACGGGTGCGACAATTGCACAGTTAGCAGCTAGCCGAAGTAAACTTCAGAAGGGGTACTCTGCGTAAAGCAGCATGTTATTCTATAGCCTGGTTTAACGGTATTAATTTGTTTCAGATTTTCTGTTACATTATATGATTGCTTAACGTCCCACTGGTGAAACCCCAATAAATAAACCATACCAATCATCCCAAGTCCAATTCAGCTCAAGACAAGTACCAACCTCTAAGTGCCATCGATAGCATACCCCAGCACTGTGTAGTAAACCCCCCCCAAGTAAAAAAAATAGTTGTTGTCAAGATAAATAAATTAAATAAATTATATCCATCCAATATATTTCACTAATGTGCATGAGACTGTGAGATCCTGGATCACAGATCTTTCTTTATTTTTTACCTTCGGCCTTCTTCTGTCAACAATATCCATGCAATTAGATCTCAATGGTAGAGGACAGGGTTCAAACATGACTCTACATACTTTGTTGTATGTCTGGAAGGTGAGATCAACTCGGAGTTCACAGCCGATCGCTGCCTCTTCAAGTTCATCCCTTAGCCTGATTCCTACTTAGTGACGTAGGTGAACATATGAAGTCGAGACTGCACGTCCTTATCACTTTGTACCTTTTAAAAAGAAAAATAGTAATTAATATCATTTCTTGAGGACTCCCTCTCTGTTAGGGTTGGACCGATCAGCTGCCAAGACCGCACTGCGGAAGGAAAGGATACGCGAGTGTATCGAGCGGAAGGAAGTTTTAGCCGACGCAGTATGTATACAGCATCTATAGAACATCTATATAAACCCGTCATGGGCAAATACTTCTCTACCCATCAAACAACCTTCAGAAACATCCTCCAAGCTTCCCTCCTTGACACTTCGTTTGAAATCCAAACAATCCTAAAATATGGCTCCCTTTCAGCTCGGTGTTGTCCTCTACGACTTCCAGCTCCTGGACGTCGCCGGTCCGGTCGACATCCTGATCGCAGGGTCCAAAACCATGCTAAGCCACATTAACCGCGATGGATTCGTGCCAGACGACTTGGTAGACCAGGGCATTGACATCAACTTCCACTATATTGCCCCGACGATGGACACCGTATCCCTCATGAACGGCTTCAAGCTGCAGCCAACCACCACCTTCGACGACTGCCCCAAACTCGATGCAATCCTCCTCGGTGGCCCTGGCCCTGAGTTCTGGAACAACATCCCTGACTCTTACCGCGAATTCCTGCACCGGAAGGTCGATGAGGTCCAATACTTCTTCACCACCTGCACTGGTGGCATTGTGGCCGCCAAAGCCGGCTTACTCCGCGGTAAACGTGCCACAACCAATAGCGAATTCCTTGATTACATTAAAAAGGAATGTACGGACACTACCTGGGAAACGGCTCGCTGGGTGATCGACGGCAAGTTCTGGACTGCGGGTGGTGCCTTTGCGGGAATTGATATGTTCGAGCACTGGCTTGAGGGGAGGAGGAGTGATGCTGTGGTTGGGTTGTCTCGGGCGAGTCTTGCGTATCAGCCCAGGGATATCAATGGTAAAGAGATTTCGGGGCCAGAGTATCGTTGGACGATCTAGAGAAATGATATTGCTTGTGTATCGTCAATAGCTAGTTGATGCGTGAATGGAGATTTTTATTATATATAACATACAGATGCTAGAAAGTGCCTCATGTGTAGCTGATGTTCCCAGGAGCGCCCACCCATTCCTCGGATGATAGTCCTGATAGATATTCATTAGTGAACAACGTCTCAAGATCAATGTCTATGTCATCAGCAGGAACACAGGTCTGATATGCATCCCAGAACTCTGTCTCTTGAATACTAGACAGAACCGGACATCGTTGCATGCTGCGGCGCGGTTCATAATTGACAGCTAATGCCATGCCTTGGTCGTAAGTTGCAGCGAGAGGAAGAGGGCAGAGTAAGTCCAAAACAGACTTGAACAAATAGAATATATCAGGAAATTCGCCGGGATTCCGACCAGATTGCGAAACCTTCTCCATCCGATTTGCCAAGCACTCCAGGTATCTGGTTAGGGTCTGGGACTCTTCTCCAACTGCCGCAACAATGCCTGGTAAACCAGCTGCAGCTGACAGAATTTCTGTTGAAACACGAATAGCTGCAATTAAGCGGTCCCATTCGGTAAATGAAAAGCGGTGATAATTCGACGTAGGGACAGATATGAAGTAGTCCAAGAAGGCTCTTGCTTTGCGCATAATGGACTGAAATTTGGGAAGATCGAATTCTAGGAGCGTCGGCTCCAGACGGTGTATGCTTGCTTCCTCCAGTAAGGAAAGAGTAAGCCGTGCGATATTAATCGAAGCTAAAGAATGAAAATATTTAGATAGATAGCCCGATGTTGTTAAAATATGAGAACGTACGGATATTCAAGGAGGGATCTGACGTAAGCCGACTGTCTGCTGGCCACAAGCGATCTGGCTTCTCAGCGCCTTTATATGCTGCTTCTATTGCCATCTGAAGCCGAATGCAAGAGTATATCATTGTACCACGGGGGCACTCTCCCTGGGATAATCGAAGCAGATAGCTTATTAGGTTGGAAGAAAGGGTCACCCTGTTGTCTCGTTTGCTTCCTGTTGCTATGCTAGTTCACGATTGTTAGAGACCTGAGTGGTCACTCACTGGTCTAGTACTTACACGGAGGAAAGGTAATAACACCCAAGACAGGCATTCAGAGCTTCGCTGCCACTTAGTGCTGATGAGCGGTCGACTTCTGTATGTGTAATATTCCCATCATCGAGCCCTAAGTCCTCCACCATACTGATAGCAATTTGGAGATACTGGTAGGACTGAAAGCTTCGTGGACGTAGATGCAAGTTGTACCTATCAAATGCTCTTTAGTATATTCCCCCTGACTTGCCTTCTTCCTGACAATGCTCACCATGCAATGTAGACAAGCAATCCTTGCAGATAGTCCAGACTTTTCTCCCCAGCGTTCACAACTCGATCAGCCAAGACAGACCGAAACCTGTTATCGAGGCTCCTCAGCAGATACATGTCATCCGAGGATGCCGCAGTAAGCACAGCAAGATACAAAAAGCGATGCTGCGCGGAGGCTATGTTACCCGGGAGAGTTACAAAAGGGAAATAGGAGCTCTTGGCTCGGAACTTGCTTAGAAGCTGATCAGCCTTCTTTTGGTCAAGCACCGGGGGTCGTAACGTCGTGTCATCAGGTATATCATCTAACAAGGTTCTAGATGATTGTTGTCCGGAGATATCGAACTTTGTCTCAAATATTTGACGATGAACGTCCACGACATTCTTGGGTGGCGGAGCGCTCGGCTGAGCATCAAACAACCCTGAAAGAACATCGCCCTCCTCTACTTTGGGTTCTTTTGTGTCTTTTACTTTGTTTGTGGCGAACCCGCATTCTAATTTCAGGGCTTGGCATCTAGCTGAAATTATTAGAATGCGAAGAGTTGATGACGCAGGCTTACTCACCGTCGACATGGCATTTGTGGAGTTTCCCTAAGACAGCGCGTCCTTTTTATTTTGCAGTGGACACATGCCCATGAGGTCCTAGGTCTCGGGCACATATATTTGTATTCCGAGTCCATGATGGTTCTTTTATGGATGAAGTTGTGGAAGGATGATCCAGAAAATTGGAGCCAGTGCTTATTTATAAACAGTGGGGGTGAGAAGGTTCTTGGCACAAATCGTCCTCTGATGTGTCATCTTGGTATGCACTTGCCACTAACGGATTCGTGCATGGAGGCCTTAACGTGCATATTATTATCGGTTTTTCCTTAAATAAAAAGACTTTTCCTGCGAGAGACTATTCAGAGCTTGAGGAAAGCTTAAGGTTTCCTTGGCACTTTACCCCAAATACAAGTATTTGCCACTACGGGATAAATATTTGGTGCATTTGAACTTCTCGACATTAGTCAACACCGAGAAACCAGAGGCAACTACGGAGTACAAAGCCACCCATTCCCTTTCGTACATCTTTCATACTTTAAAGCTTCAATTACCGCAGCGATCTAGGCATCTACAAATTGATTCAAGTTTGCTGCGTGAATAAGTGACAGGGAATCCAATCGCGCGCGCATGGGAGTAATGGGGGTTTTCTATGGTTACGGCACGAAGATGAAGGGGGCAACCAGAGAGAATTGACGGGAATAGCCAATAATTTAAGGCTGGGATACGCTGCTTTTCCGGTATCTTCCAAAGGCCATCCTGATGTCCAAGAGGCAGGGCTCGGGGTGTCACATGCCAACCACGTTGTTCGTACATTCGTTCATCTACCAGAACACACCTTGCAAATAATTTCTCGAGTGTCATATAGCCTTGATGACTGCGGGAAATCCCACTCCTCTCAGCCTTCCCAGGTGTTGCGACCATAAGGGTCACGCTATGGATCTATGTTCATATGCGTCCTGTCCGTTCCGAGCCTTTTCCGAAACAGGGTCCAGCACCAAATATATATATAACTTTGCCCTATTATATTGTGGTTACCACGTTTACCATTATGATGGAAATTTTCAAGCTACGGATCACAGTCAAGTCGACATAGTACTTTACACGGACTATAGTCTATCATGAACTGCAATTCTTTTGTAAATAGAGTCATGTCGCGACAGTACTGTCCATAGTGCGAAGAGAAGAGTGGGAATCGAACTACAAGTATATAATGCTATATATATTCTTCGAACTAACAAACTAGTACATACGACCATAGGGTGTGGAGAACAGGGCTTCCCGTCCGCTCAGCCGTACTTAAGCCACACGCCGGGAGGTTAGTAGTTGGGTGGGTGACCACCAGCGAATCCCTCCTGTTGTATGTTTTCCTTTTTTTTTTTTTGAATCCTTATTTACCCAACACCCTGCCTGAGGCACTCCATTCTGCACCGGAATGTGCCCATGGTGGCCTGCTGATGTGTGCTTCTGTGCGGATGCCTTGTTGCCATCACAACTATTCGGTCTCGGATATATTCTCTGAAGCTGCGGAATATTTAGTCACACCAAAGGACACTACATAGATATAATAGATGAACCCTTACCTCTGGATCAATGGATGCACCTGTCATATATTTGGTATATCGTTAAGTCATAGTAATTATTAGCCTGTGCATTGTACGGAGTGTGACAGCTGTTCAACATTGATGATAGTGACGCTATCTTATCAGAATTTTAGACGTGAGGAGTAAAAAAGAAAATGTCGCAGCACGCAAGGTCTATGAGGGTAGATATACCACCTTCATACAAACAGTGCAACTACTAAAAACAGAAACGATGAAGTGCGAACAATGAAAGTGTGCCTTAGGCCGTCACACGGAGTACTGTACCGTATTAGATTTATCCCATCCTTACTATAACTCTTAACGCCACTACTAGTAATGCAGCCTTCATTAATGTGACGGTGACTGGGGTGATTTCCCTTTTCAAACCTCCCACCCTGAAACACTCTATCATGAGTCTTGGAGGGATACTCAACGCATTAACACGAGTATTTGACAGTCAAGAATGCCAATACCAACGATGAAATACTTTCACATTGTGGAAAAAAGGCTGGCGACTAGCCTCATATTTCGCCCTGGATTGCTAATAAAATTATTTCGCATTGTGACATATCACATCAAAAATCAAGCCTCTTTCACTGACGGAGCCAATCGACCGTAGCAGAGTCTGCAAAAGCCTCATAGAACTCATGTTCCTCTATCCACTCCACCGCATCAGTATAAGTAGCATGTTTCGAATAAAACTCGGTTCAAATAGTATTAAAATCTTGCATTCATTAGCTGTGACTAAAGACCTGATATAGACATTCAACATACCACTCAAGGTTACTGGGCACGACGGTTGGAGGGAGAAATTAGATAACTCCTCATGAAATAGAACCAACTCCTCAGGTATGGCAGTGCCTAGGATATATTAGATAGTAGTGTGATTGGATGTAGTGAATCTACCTTTTGGAATATGAATGACCTGCGGTTCTACAGGAGAGTGCCCAGCTTCCAGCTCTTCATCATAGAGGTCATAGTCCTGACGAAGTATTTCCTGCATTGACAATGTGTTTGGCCTAAAGACTGGGCCGTGCAAATCTATTATGAGTAGTTAGCACCTCACAATCAATAAAATGGATCGTCCTTACAAGGGAATAACTTCGACATCCCAGGATAGACAAGACCATCCTTAGATACAGGTACACCGTCTCGGGGAAATCTGCCATTCTGTGCATTACAGTCAAATAGTGCCGAACCGCGTTGTAACTGAAACCGATACATCGTGCAAGGAAAGCTCGAGTGGACGGAAAGCAGGGAAAGGTCTCGCCGACCAAGCCTAGTACCAAGACCACGAGAAGGGAAGCGAAACACGATCTTTTGCGTCAACATCATGGATGAATTATTTAAACTTGTGCTGATAGATGTGTGGGCAGTATGGGCGGTATGCTGGAGCTTAACAGGAATCACAATGAAGATGTCAAATTTCCTCCCTTTGTAGGAGTATAGCCACAGAACCATCTTTATGCCTTACTGCCTGAGGCACAAGGCCAAAAATTGCCAGCCTACCGAACTGGCGTATATAATACACCCTATAAATAGCAGTTATGAACCTGGATGCTGGACCTTTGCGGCGTGGAGATATGCGGGTGTACAGCTACGACAAAGGGTAATGGATAAGTGAAATCTCGCGGTCATATTATCCACATCATCTCAAACTCTCTATGCAGCCTGTTTGTGCAAAGATTAAATCACATTGGCTTTGCTACACAGACTGCGACGTGTTGAGCTCTCTGAACTTCTGCAACAAATGCCCTGCTTCAGTATGCATGATTACCTTCAACCATCCTATATCGTTGGGGTCGATGGTGAACGTCTTCATGCCTATTCACCTGAAAGCCGATTTCTCCGGACTGACCAACACAGCACTGCTACATGTGGTCGCACACCAGAAAAAAGGCGCCAGCTGCCCCCGGCCAGCGAACGACTAGCACACATGCTTGTACAAATATCATAATCACAACCTGGAACCATATCGGGATACAAGGCTAGTGACCTGTGCAAAGTAGCCTTCACAATCAGACACGCGTCAAGTATTCGCACAAGGAGGAGCCGCAGCTGCTTCTCACTATGATGGAATATAACGTCGCATTCCATATTGGAATTTCCTGTGGAGCAAGGAATGCGACATGACCTACACCATCGTCTCACTTCTTGGAGACGCCGGTGTTACTCTGCGGCACGGGACCTATCGAGGCCGATTCGGGTCGGGAGTCGAATTTCTCGTACCCAGTTCTTGAAGATAAACAGCCATTAAAGAGAATCAAGTTGCCAGCTTAGCCGATTCGCTGCTTCCGCCTCACCCAAACCTCCTGGTCGGGGCCATCGGAAGACTCGTCCTTTGTATGGGGTTCACGCAGTTGCACTTCCCATATTTTAAGCTTGTAGTTACCACGATCACCCTGTCCAGAAAAGAGATCAAAGGACCAGCCATGCTTGGTACATGTGACCCCAGCACTGAGGGTGATGCCAAAGTCTTCAATATCAAAGAGGGTGCCCTGTGAAAGTGGGAATGACGAGTGAGGGCATTGCTGGAAGGGGTCAGTTTAAGATAAAGATTATGTGCTCGTCTCACTTACATGGTCAATGGCATGAACCTTGCCTTTGTATTTGAACACAAGCACCTGTTCCTTCAAATCTCCTGGGAGATCAATGTCTGCTTCGACCGGAGGGCCGACATTTGTCTTGGGGATGTTGAAGGCTTTGCAACTGGGGGCAATCCGAGAGCAGTCTTTGTCCAAGTCAAGGTCGGGAAATTCGGAAACAAGGCCAACCCGGTGCCAGGTTGCTTGAGACCGCTGTATGAAGGGGTTCATTGCGGGTCTAGTAAACGGAGGCTCTCTTGTTGTGTTCGCGAGTCGCGACATCGGAAAGCGCAAGCTTGGCTGATTGTTATCGGAAAAGAGAACAGTGTGCACGTGATAGGTTATGCCGTGCATAACGTCGAGCACCATCGCGAAATCCCATGGTTGATAAGCGTTTAGACACGGCATTATCGGGGTTATAATATTACCCGGGTCATATCTGCCTCATTGCCTCGGCCCGGAAAACTAGAGAACTACTTACGGAGTAGCGAGACCCATCAGCCCACCACAGATATCCTGACGAAACACTGAAGTGAAGGTAAAAATAGAAACCACGGTAAATAAGACGGAGCACCACTCTTATGGATAGAACACTGCATGAACATAGTTTTCGAGCTAGCGCATGTCATAAGATAAACTCTAGCTGCGTGGGGATCCACATTTACAATAGACTTTAAACATAAAGCAGCCGGGCGACCGTTGTATGCATGAAGTATGTACATAGTAGGATTTTACTGACGAATATTGCTGTAGACGCATGGACTGTCCCCATTACAACCTCAATATATTGAATTCCGTAGAGTAGCCACTAGTTCCCATTTAAAGACTACAGCCACATATTCGCTTGGCTCTCAACGCAGCCGTGAACAATTCAATTAACTATGGCAAAGGTATAAGGTAAGTACAGGGTAATAAGCGTAAATTGATATCGTTTAAGACGAGGCACAGGAACATGTCCATGCGAAGAGTATTGATGGTCCATCGCGGCCCTCCGGAACACCTCGTACTTCTGATCCTGCTAGTCCATATAAGAATACAACACCACCTCTACACCGCGATTTGTTCTGTGATTACTCGTAGATACCTCTGCATCTGGGCCATCGCCACCATGGGAGATGGGAGATTCAGCACTTGCTGTGTCGAAGTGGGGTTTGCTTGAACTCGGGTTCCTCCGCTTTACTTGACACCCCTCACTTTGCTGACTATATCCTCCTGGCTCGTCAAATTATCTAAATCTTGATCCTTCACAAGGTTCAAGAACCGAAGAGAGATTCCTTGTGCCTGAAGAAGGCTACCGATTTTGGCGACCCGCTGACAAGTATCCTCCAGTGGATAGATGCGATTACCATTTTGCATCGAACTGCTGTCAATTGGCCCGCACTATCAGCTTCAGATCAAAGTATCTACAAGAAGGGAGAAAATCATGATAGTGAACAGGAAAACGCAAGAGAGAATGCTTGGTTTTAAGAGAGTAAGAATGCCATTTAGTGTTAGCAGCTACCAGTGTGTTTGGATGGCATGGACTGGAGCTCAACCTGGCGACAGAACATATGGAGGGGCTGCGACCGACAAGGCAAACCCCAGCACTGAAGTCTTAACCGACAGAGATAACTTCATCAACCGCCTATCCGAATTTCCTGACACCGATCCATTACGCATAGACAGCTTGGGAGGGCACAACGTGCTTATGGATATGACCATTAATAACAATTGCATGCAGCTTTTCCTGTTTCTGCAAGATGTCCAGATCGGACAAAGGGTCACCATCCACCAGGATCACATCCGCATAGTATCCTGGTGCCACCTTGCCTAATGCGTTCGGGTAGCCCATCATCTCCCCTCCCAACGCAGTGGCAGCAATAATACTCTCCATTGGAGTATACCCAAATAAATCCACAAGATGTTTCAGATCTCTAGCATACGTCCCATGCGGAGCCCAAGCAAAGCCATAGTCACCGCCGGGCATGACACGAATTCCCCGCCGGCGCATCTCTTGCATCGCCTTGCAGGCTGTGTCCACCTCATACTTCAAACCTTTCTTTGCTGCGTCTTCGGCAGTCATACCGTACGGAGTTGCCTCGCCAGTGCATGTGGTATAGAAGAAGTTCAGAGCTGGAGCAACCCAAACGTGCTCCTTCCTTTGCTCTAGCATGTCCATTCCTTCTTCGTCGATGAAACTGGCGTGATAGATAACGTCAACCCCAGCTTGGAGGGCAAACTTGACCGACTGAGCACTTCTCGCGTGTGCACAGACACGTTTGCCCCGGTTATGGGCCTCGTCTACTGCCGCTACTGTTTCTTCCAGAGTGAAATACGTTTCCGTACTGGGCATTGTGGGGTGGATATCATCGCCACTCATGCTCAGCTTGATGTTGTCCGCCCCGAGCATAATAAACTCCCGAACCTGCTTCCGCATCTCGTACGGTCCGTCTGCATATCGCGAGATACCGGGTACAATTGCTCCTCCAGTGGTTGTAATCTCCGGTGCGTTCGCCAGGGTACGTGGACCTGGAATCATACCGGACTTTATGGCACCTTTGATGGCGATATCGAGCCGAGGTTGAGCTGATGCTGCGCCAAAGCACATCGTATATCCGCAGTCGAGGTAGGTCTTGGCCGACTGAGCTGTCGATAGGACATGTTCTTCGAGTGGTGCGCTGGTAAGCCCGTCCAAAGTAGGTGAATTATTAAAGCTTAGATGGGTATGGGCATCCATTAACCCAGACATTAGCGTTTTCTTGCCTTCGCCGTCGATCACCAACGCACCGCGGGCGGCTGAGTCGCTGACATCGCCCACGGCGGCGATACGTTCTCCTTCGATTAATACGTTTCCTTCGTAAGGAGCCCGGCCGGTGGAATCTAAAATGCGGACATTGTTGAACAGGATCTTGGACGGATCGCCCGGTCGGTGGTTGTCAATGGTGATATCGGCTGGCGTAGGCCGGTAAGGTTGGTCAACCACAATGGACCCCATGGTTATAAGATATTTTGTCTGACAGAGAACTGGAAACCGTGTTCTCAGCAAGTAGGCTGGGTGGGATCTAATATTTAATTGTCAAATTGAATTTTGATTACACATCGTTGCAGCGATCAGGCGGGGCTGCATTTAGTTGCATTGACCGACGTCGCGAATCGTGCGTGAGGATTACCTGGACAACGCAAGAAGTTCTCCACAGCGCCTGTCACTGCATGTGATATGATATTAAACCGGGTTGTAAAATTGATCCTCGGGCTATACCTTTTAAATCTCCCATTCGTTGTGTTCCGCGCCATGCTGATGGTTACTTTGCTGAGCTTAGCTGGGGCTCGGGGGCTTTAACTCTATTCTGCCTTCTTAGAACTGCCCCAAAATTGAGGGATCGGCATCAAGAATCAGTAAAACTTGGTCTCTATATTACTCTCACTGCGTCTCTCTTGGACCCCGCATATGTTTGGCACCAAAGCTATATTTTGCCTGGAGTCATGTGGATTCTGGGAGGTCGGCTGGCAGGTCACGTCGCTTAATCGTCTCGTTACTTTGGGGGAGTACGATATAGAGAGCGATAATAATGTTCAAAACTTCAATGCATTCTGCTCTAGAAGGGTTTGCTGCTGTGATACAATTCAAGAAGTTATCTCCCCCCCCTGAAGCGCAATATCACTAAGCTATAGGTACCCGAATTACTACTAATTATCGATATACCTCTTCATATCCTCTTTGTCTAATACTTATCTTCGGCCTTTCTTATTTCCTCTATTCCAGATATCAATGATCATGTCTCTACAAATTGTCTTCGAGATTAGGTTCTCGGCTATTAGAACCTGTTCCGCGACGCTTCACAATGGCAACTGCGGTATACTGGTCAGGTTAAACTAATTATCATTGCCAACCGACGGGACAGCAAGCGTCAGCGCAACATGGATCAGGTAATAGAGCAGTTTAAACACTCGCTTAGAGAGATCATATTCGAGTCGTTGTAGCTGTTACGTGTACTACGTGCCCAGTACACATTATGAAACCAGGGTTCGGGATATGCAGATAATGCTGAACCTTGGGTTTCACCAACAGAAAGTTCATGCGCCGATTTATCTGGACCAATGCTGTGTTTGTGTACTAAATAAATATTCAAAAAAATATAAAAACATACAACAGGAGGGATTCGCTGGTGGTCACCCACCCAACTACTAACCTCCCGGCGTGTGGCTTAAACGCGGCCAGAAGTCGGGTGGCTGCCGCCCGGGTGAGCTAGCGGGTGAGCCGCTTTTACGGTCGCGCGACCTCTGGTGAGCTTGGGTGAGTGCACAATAGATGGGGTGAGCCGCTCACCCTCTTGCTCACCCATCACCCAGTTGAAAACTCTAATACCCACTATTTGTTTTTACAAGATTGGATATTGGCTACTTGATTAGAGCTTCAAACGCCTGGCGCTCTTGGCAGCTAGCATAGCCAATGAAAAACTTGGAGTAAATTGCTGCCTACATACGTAATATATTAGCATGAGTTACCAGGCTTCGGGATTCGGAAATAGTATTGTCCATTATGACAAACAATGCAAACAATGGAACTTTTGTCTCTTGATTAACTAGTTATCTAGCCCTGAAGGGCGGGTGGGCCTGCTGATCTAAGAGACGGCTAGTTCTTGGGCTAGAGGATGTGCTCATGAGGAAGAATATTTATCCGATAAACGTAGCTGACACATCACATGGCATCTACCCGCCCCGCATACTATTCTCGATCAAAGTGAGTAAATACACTTATATAGCCCACTCATAAAGCTGATGGCCAGCCAAAGCTCCCCAGACTATAAGGCCCTTTTTTTAAGGGAATTAGAGCTGAGGAGACAAGTACGGGAACAGGAGAATCACGAACCAGGCAAACGACATTTGGAGAACTTATCCAATTCTGCCACAATCTTTTCTCGCGCCGCTTAAGTGCCGAAGATCCGTCTCGCTCAACCACGGGGAAGATACCACCGCCAACTGGGAAATGCTGTCCGGTACGTCTTCTCCCTTGGGCAGAATGTGCAGCCAAGCAACAAGACGTCTACCGCTCTGTTTGCAACTATCTACAACCGCCCGAGGAGGCTGCGGCACGGCTTTTCCCGCCGCGTCTTGAGCTTGACATCTGACTGGTATGTCAATGTGAATCTGGATCCACTTTAATTCCTCTACAGGAGCTGAGCTCCTAAGAGTCACCAGTTTGTGAGATGTTACTTCAATTTACCTGGCCAGGTCATCACAATCCTGACCTGGATAAATGAATATGACATTGACACTTTTGACAGAGAAACAGGGATAAAGTCAGTAGTTGCAGTTGTTGAAACTAGACTCTATTTATCCTAATCAATATCAAACGGCCAGATTGATCAAAGGGTTTCCTCGTCTTTCACAGGCTCATCCTCATCCAGTTCTTGATTTGTTAAAACGGCCCGTAACATCCCAGTGAATATCTCCTTATGAGCCGATTCCGTTACTTCCCACTCCTCAGGAGGCACCCATCCATCGGACGCTGTATTGAGCAGGGTTGAGAGGTCCCGTCTTAGGCCCTGTGCTGCCTCGAAAAGTTTGTATTCCTTCTCATGATCTACTAAGTCCTTTGGCGTTGGTAGAGGGTACGGACACTGGCCTACAAGTCCGAGTTCCTTCCAACGTCGAGCTGTTTCAATCATATCGTGGCGCAGTGCCACTGCCCCGTCCTTCCAAGTCCTGTAGCTATAACGAAAAGGCCGGAAGAGAGTTTCGTCTATCAGCCGAGGACCAGAGAGAATGGGTGTAAGGAACTGAGAAGAGACTTCAAACGCTTCAGCATAAATGCTATCCCCTGTTTCAATAGGTGTAGCAAAATCTGGTATCTCGTCGGAATACCAGAAAGCTGGCTCAATACTTGTCGCCTGCCAGTCGATAATGCCCGTAATGGTGGCAGGGTCGTCTTCCGAGACAAATATATTCCTTTTATGTAGGTCTGGGTGGAACAGCAATGGTATGGCAGCTTCTGCAATTCGATGATCAGTAGACATTTGCTTCAGCATAGCTCGAGCGCCTTCTAACAGAGACCGGTGTATTCTGGTTGAACCATGATAAAAAGGTTTGTTATCGATGTTAGAGTTGACTGGAGGGAGTCTTGAGAGACCTGCGTCAATGAGACCATCACAAAATTCACCAATATTGCCCCCTGAGTCTTTTGTTAGCGCCACTGTTCAAATAAATAAGATATTCAAACTACTTACAGGGTCCTTGGTTAGGCTTCACACTATGATAATATCTCTGCTCACCAACAGAACAATCCCAATACCGAGTTCCACAGTGTGCTCCAATGCAAAACTCTTTATCCAAGGGATACATACCACCAAAACCAGGAGGATTAGCGAAGTACAGACTCCCGAAGGCTGGAAACCGTAGGTCAACCAACTCTTTCATCTTTCAATAGATCGCATCTATGCACTTGACCCGCTGGTCACCGGCCATTTCAGGCCATTTCTGATGCAGCTGCACGCCTGTAGCATGTTCCATAATAATGTATTCGCTACCAATAGTATTATTGGCATTTGTAGCATCGTTGCTCCAGTCAAGAATCGCGGGAATGGGAATACTAGTCTTGGATTGTACTAAAACAAGTGTGTAAGTATTGAAAGTGTATGTTTTGTTGGCTTATACTCACGGTATTTTATAGTAGCGACTTCCGAGGCCGTAGTTAGTTTCGCTGGTCCAGCAAGAGCAAATGGAAGTCTCGCCACAACCTGCCTGGCATCGTTTAATGTAAAAACGAACACCCGGTTAAATCCTCCTTCAAGTTTCTTGCAGTTTATGATGGTGTCTGCGCCGGGAGAGACATCAAGGACTTTCTGGCAGAGTGCATTGAAGTCGAATTTAATGTAGCGAGCGGCACGTTCTGACTTGTCCTGCCGCAACCACCGGCCGCTAGAATAAGAATGAGGATCAAAACAAATAAATTTATCGGAATAAATATGGTCACGATTCTGTGGGAACGGACATTCGTCGGATGCTGAAGTTGAGACCATTGTAGAGGCTTTCAGGAGCTGAGCGCAAGAAGGTAGAAACGGAAAGATGTGATTCTTTGACCTGGCCATAACGCGGGTACAAATACGCTTATGGCTGGGAGCCAATGTAGCCCACAGGCCTCGGCTCATTATGTAGGTGCACGTCGTACTGCCTGTCTAGAGGAAGGTGATAGCCCTCTGCGCAGTGTTGACTTAATGATATTATGTGGCAGTGGAGCAAAATGGTCGAGTGAGGTTGCGTCGGATGATCATCTCCGCCAACATTCCCTGGCCAATGAGAACGCTAATAGATACCCCATTAAGCGCTAGTTCTCCACATTTGCTAGGACAAGCCTGAAAGTTTTACGCATTATTAGGTAATTAATAGCGCTTGGTTGCCAAGACGTCTAAAGCAACAATAGAAGTAAAGTTACAGATTCACTACGTCTCGGTTCAGTGGGTAGGCAATACAATCATCATCCCAACATAATAAATTTGGCTCATCATATATTTATCTAGTATCTTGAACATATCGAATTGCGTGACAAGTAAAAGAAACGAAAAATGAGTTCACCGCATGCAGAACAGGAATTCAAGCAGCTATAAATCCCAGATAGTTGCAGGTTACATTATTTAGTTATTTTGATAGGGCAAGTATATCAGTATAAGAAGTTTTTCGCGGTCTTTGAGAACGTCGCTCGGGTGTAGGTGAGTTTGGCTGGAGGGATAGTCCAGCTTCATCTGCTGTCTCGGTTGAAGTTATTTGAGTGTCCTTATCATTGTCTGGCTCGTTAAGCAGACCCGACGAATACCACTAGGAGGGATTTCGCCTAATGAGAAACGCAAGCTAGAGTTCTGCCTCTGGGAGAAGAGTCCAAACAGGCGTCTTAACTGTTTTGAGCGTGAAAAGCGACGCATGATACATGGATTATGATATGGCTGTGTCATGCTCGGAAATTAATGCTCGAACATGACTATTTGGTTGTGTTGCGTTGCTATGAACTTGATGGTTCCCTCTGGAAGTACTACCCTCAAATCAACAGACAGTACGCCGAAAAATAGGGCGGAAAATAAAGGCATCGGTTAATGTTAAAAACAATTTCTTTTAAGAGGTTCTTCGAGGGCTGGACAGTCGCAGCCCATGACCTTGGAGGTCCAGAGCAGGAGACCAAGTTCAAAAAAAAAAAAAAAAAAAAAAAAAAAAAAAAAAAAAAAAAAAAAAAAAAAAAAAAAAAAAAAAAAGAAAAAAGAAAGAAAGAAATAAATAAAAAAGAGCAAAGAGAATGAGAAAGAACCCAACACATTGTTCCAAGCCCTGCAACACATTCAAGGTGCATCAGGAATCAATCTACTACTACAAATATCCATCTAATCAGATGAAGATGCTTCAGCCTTCTGCACCTCATCTTCAGCGTAGAGTGTGAGTGCAAGCAGAATTGGGCCCAGTTTCTTCATGTCCGCGGCATTGTCAGTATTCCAAGGGCCATATTGATGCATGGTTAAGAATGACGGGTGTTCGTCATTGGCCGGCTTCTTTCGGAGATAAGACACATAACCGTTGTCGTATTCTGCAATAGTGATGAAAATCTCATGCCGATTTTGGGAAACGTGAACTCGCCTTAAATCCTATCAGTAAAAAAACGAAGAAAAAAGAGAGAGAGAACGGAGGGAAAAAACCAACAGCTTGTCCAAATTAGCATTAATGTCAATTTTGATCCAGCTGGCCATCTGTGACCCCTCTTGCACTTGGATCCGGCTTTGATTAATGAGCGCTCTGATAATAGGTTTAACCTCGATCAGGGCATAAGGATTTCCCTTGCCGTCATCAAGATACCCATCAGTCCTGGATTCAAACCTGGCTTCCTCAAATTGGGGAACAAAGGCTTTTCTGTGCAGGGTCCAGTCACAACGTTTGATCATGGGAAAGTGAATCGTAAGAGAATTCAGAAACACGACAAGAGCAGTGTTTACAATTTGCTCATCCTTGGTAGGGGGAAACATCAACTTCTGGAGATCTTCAGGAACCAGGGCAGCTGGTGTTGGGGGTGGCAGCAGCGGGTCTGCCACAACAGAATCATCATCAGACGAATCCTCACTAATTGGCATCTGGGATATCGGTGTGAGACTCTTGGATGGCGTCTCGTCAACTTGGAGGTTTCTAAATTCTTCCTCCAGATTTCTCCTTGTGTAGCTGCGGGTGCGCTTGGCAACTGGGGTATCAAAGCTGTCCGGTCGCATACACTTCCCATTGTTGGCCGCTTTGACTTGATAATGTCGGGCAATTGCAAAGCTGCCCTCTGGATTTTCTCCGTTTACGATGCTACTGCAATAGCTCGCCCAGGATTGAGATTTATTGAGAAGTATTGTGGCCTGGGTATGATATGGCTCCAGGACTGGTGGCAAGCTGGACAGTCGATTTCCGAGATGTAGTTTCCAGAGAACACGCAGGAGCAAAAATTGCTTGAAGTCCATTTTGGAAGCCGACGCAAGCTCAGCCGTATGCACTGTCTTGCCAACAAGACCGTGTGCCTTAACAGCATCTTGCCAGGTACTGTAATCGACAGGCAACTTGGAAGGTACATCAGCCATCTTAGAGAATATGAGTTCCTGTTGTTTACAGGTCAATGAGTAACAATAAAGACCAGGGCGTATGGTTCCGCAAATGTGAAAGCTGAGATAAAAAGAAGAGTCCAATGCCAGATGCTGGATAGCTGGCGCCTTTCTGTGGAAAAATACATCTGAATCTACTGGCAGGAGAATTGGGTACATAGAGAATATAAGAGCGGAAACCAGTCTACCCAGCTAAATGTGGAGGGAGGACTGCAGCTCGTCGCATTAGAAGAGCTTGACTGTCCTCCGGGATTCGCCCATGCAGTCCATGCGCGCAGTGCGCACATCTCTGGGATATTCCAGCGATTCTTGGGAAAGAGCCACATCGGCTTGGGTGGGGCAACAGTTGCTCTTTCATCTTCATGACCTGCGCACGGATACCCTTAAGGAAAACTAGCGGGAAATACGCCGCTGGGGAACTCCGGGGAAAATAGGTGGTTGGTGGACCGGCGTCGCCCAGCAACAAATGACCGTCACCGCCCTGGACGCCGGCGGCAAAACAAATCCATTCGCTTTAAAGGATTGATCATCCCATCCCCCTTTGACAACTTATTGGTGGTTCATATTTTCCATCTCCTTCGCCTACGGAGCTCACAATGTCTATCCCTGAATGTCCTAAGCGTACGGAAATGCGCAAGTCCTTGCGTAGCCTTGAGAGGCACATCACAGGGCTTAAACCGGACCATCAAATTAGAATGATTTCAGCTGAGATCGATCAAATTCGATTCCTGCCCATGGTCTTGGATGAAAATTCTAAAGATAGACCTGCTTATTTTACCTCCTTGGATGGGTCTTTCCTGCTGACGCCGGACGGCAAATATGACCAGGAGTACAGTATGGAGTATGATACCTATGATTCGATTCCAGCAGAATGCAGAGATCCAAAGACTTGCGCACGAGCAATCGAAATCTACTGGTCTACATATATCTCCCGCTATTCCTTCAGCAACAAGCCCCCAGGTGGCGAAGTTGTATGGTCTCCCGTCAGGTAGGATAATTTACCCTTTTTCCCGCATTCATGATTCTGACGCTGTCAAGAATGCATCGTGTTTATAAGGAAAGGGACCTTTATCGATTCGAGTACCCAGAGTTTGGAATCAACGATATCGAACAGGTCACAGAAGGGCCTTATGCACATATTAAGACTACTTTATACAACAACCTAAGCGCCAATGATGACCACATTCTTCAAGGTGAACTGCTTCCCATTTTACGTCTGATGTTAGCCCATCTGAGAAGGGCACGGTTCATCGACCATATGGTTGTGCCGGTAAGTATTCAATGTCTTACTCTTACAACCAAAAAAAGTAAAACCTCATGTCTAACCTGCGGCTTTAGGTGATGGCGTTTTCCTTCATGGGGCCTCAGCATGCTCGCGTCATCGAAGCCTACATGGAAGGGCATACAGTCGTGGTGCGACCGACCAGACTGTACGATCTCCGCACTAAGGATACGGCCGCCTTCAAGACGTTTGCCCAGTGGTATTTCGGAAAACCACGCGCCCCAACCGGATCTTCTCAGTAGGTTGACCGTTACACTGCTAAGCACCTTTTTGTTTTTTATTTTTTGGGTTTGGTCTACGGCGCGCTGGAGGTGTTAAAAATTGGAACAGGCAAGATTGGCGTCTTATTTACGATTCTGATACAATTGATTGGAAGGATACATGAGCAGGTTTTTGATTCTCTAAATTATGTCGTACAAGTACTTGCCTCAATGTACAGTGCCTTCAAGATACTCGAAAACTGCGGTCCATGGCGTGTTCACATCGGAACAACGACTAAGCTCAGGAGAGAGCCTGTAATTCACTACATAGTTGTCCATCTTCATTAGCAAAATCTAGGCTAGATATGAATTTGGTAGTACAACACCCGGACCGTTCGACTTACATGCTATGCTTAAGAGAGTCACGGATGGGAACCTGCAGAACTGTAAGAATAGGTTGCCCTCATAGCTGCAACGCTCGAGGGTATACGTAAAGGATCTAAAGGACAAGATGTGGAATAATTGCATCTCATTTTGTTTTTCTACTTGGCGGGTTTCGGGTCGGGGTTCGAAACCGCGAGGTCCAAACGACCCAATTTCCGATCAGGTGACTAGAGGGTAAAGAGTCGATAACGATTAAAGATGTGGATCCTGCAAATATAATCTACATGATCAGTACTAGAAATAATATCATCAGTTTTTGCCTAGCCATCGATATGATTTAGTATGCCAGAGTTCCGATATCATCCAATGTCAGGTGACTGCTCGCCCATCTCTTTTGGGCAGCAACATACTAACCCCAAACCGTAGGCGGTCAGGCTGTACACAAACTTCAAAATGCTGCGGATTATTGCCCCTCGGGCCCCTCATTTCAGTCATAACTGAATCTTTCTCAGTCGAAACTTCTGCGTACACTCGAAACGAGTTGACATTAGTACCTCCGGAAACTCCCAAAGTTCACAGACTTTCGGTATATGTCGCTAATTTTCGCGCTATCCAGATGTCAAATTCACTGTCTCCACGGGCTTCCGAATATCTCGAATCGATCGCAAAATGGTTCACCACAGCTGAAGTCGAGGCGGTAAACCAAAACATGTCCAGATGCATAGATAAGCACCGCTTCAACATTTTAAAACCATTATTGAAAGAGTTAAACCTCGAGGAAGCGGTATTTCACCATCCCATACACGTATGTAGCATAATTCGCTTATACACCATAGGGATTTACGCTATGGAGGGTATCAGGAAATATCCTCATAAAAAAAAACAAGGGGCTTGATAACCTTTTTTTCCCACTTAGTATCGACAAGAATGGCATTGTAGTGGGAGATACGACCCTAATGCCATATGATTTCATGCGATTGACTCTGGAACAACCGTGGAGTGGGGATTTGGACTTCTTACTTGTTGTCATACCTGAAGAAAAGAAGACTTGAGGCCAGTTCCATACGCTTTGCATAAATATTGTGTTGATATCAACATTATAAGCATCATTCTTTGTATGTATTATACTCGACAGACAGCCTGGGAAGTTGATTGTTTTCGCTGTATAATTCACTGAAGGCCTTCATTATGGACACTAGCTACAGCGGATCAACAGGGGGGGTTGACGAATGGACTGCAATATTTTGAGGGGAACAATGCTGCGCTTCAACAATAGATGGATCTATCAAGGTGTTTGACCCTATTGTTTGGAACAGTTGATCAGGTATTGAACTCGACAGGTAATCCAAGAAATTGGCAGGATCGAGGGCAAGAGAGTCAACAGACGCTGTACCGGGCAGATAATCCAAGAAGCTGGCAGGGTCAAGGGGAAGAGACTGGGCAGGGGCTGTACTGGGCAGATAATCCAAGAAGCTGGCAGGGT